>NC_041227.1:132821950-132924467 GCF_002837175.3 Physeter macrocephalus | reverse complement strand
GTCCCTGAGGGGAGGCACAAGATAGAAGATGCTAGGCATTAACATGACTGCATTCACGTTTAGTGGCTGAAGTCCATTCACACAAGATGGTTTTGTCCTGTATGTACATCGGCACCTTCAGTCTGAACTGCAGACCTTTGGCTTCACCACCTCCACTGAGAGCATTAGCTTCACCTGCTGTGGACCGACTCCTATAGGATTTCCAGAACGACAGAGCATCGAAGCTTCACAGAACCCAGAATCTGTGCGCTAGCGTCCAGGTGACCCTTACAGCAGGGCCGCGCAACTGCCCATTAGAACCCATTTCCCTTTTTCCTGTTCAGAGCTACCCTGCACCTCCCAGCTTTCCCACCCCTTACAGCTGGGGCGCGGTGTCTCGTGTTACCAAGGGGAAGGGGTGGAGGTGGTGAGGGCCTTGGCCAGCCTGCATCCAAGGACGGAGGGCACGATGCCCCCGTGGTCGCCCCACCCTGCTGGTTGGAGCCCTCACCTGGAAGCAGGGAGGAGAAACAAGGGGGACAGAGCCTGGGCCCCGACACCCACCTACCCCAGACTCTCACAAGAAGGGGACAGAGACATCTTGAGCTTCAGCCCAGTTTTGGGAGACACTTTGTTCCAGCAACAAACATTTGCCTTAAAAGCCAAGGTGCTTTACAAACCCTTTCCCAGCTGTCACATAAAGCCTTAGTCTCATCACACTTTTCGCAAACCCCAGCTCACGCTGAGACTACCTCTCAGGTGATGGTGCTTCAGAGCAGCCCCTTTAAAAGATCCCTGGAGTTCAGCTCTCCCAGCCCTGCCTTCAGTTTAAGGAGGAAGTTTCCTTGACAACCAAGCTTTGCAATCTCCCAAACTCTTCTCCTTCAAACATTCCTATTCTAGGCTTGATGAGCCTAAAGTGACAGTGCTGCTATTGATGGTGAAATCCCAGAAGAGCCAGCTTTGCAATATAAGCATTTCTGGACTCGGCACTGGGTCCCTTTCCCCGGACAGAGTGGAGTGGCTGTTTCCATGGGCCCCGTGGTGGACGAGCTCACCTAATGCAGCCAGATCTTCATCCTTTCCAGGTGATTCCAGGGTCCTCATTCTCCCCAGACCCCCTCCCACATGGCTGCTGGCTGCTATCTGTGCCAGTCTATAGGGGACCTTGGTAATCTCCTAAAATGAGGGTTATTTTATACACAGGTAATGGGGTGAATGCTGGCCCCAAAAGATGCGTTCCCCCAGAACATGTGAACAGGACCGTATCTGGGAAAAGGGTCTTCATATATGTAGTTAAGGATCTCGAGGTGAGGTCATCTTGGGTTAGGGTGGCCCTCAATCCAATTGAGAGAGTCCTTATGAGAGAAAAAAGAGGAGAGACACAGACACAGAGGAGAAGCCAGAACAGGACCATATCTGGGAAAAGCATCTTTGTATATGTAGTTAAGGATCTCGAGGTGAGGTCATCTTGGGTTAGGGTTGCCCTCAATCCAATTGAGAGGGTCCTTATGAGACAAAAGAGGAGAAACACAGACATAGAGGAGAAGCCACGTGAAGGCAGAGGCAGAGACGGGAGGGCTGCAGCCGCAAGCCTGGGGACGCCTGGAGCCCCCCAAAGCTGGAAAAGGCAGGAAGAGCCCTATCCTGGAGCCTCTGGAGGGACTTCCATCCTGCAACACCTTGATCTCAGAATGCTGGTCTCCAGGACTGGGGGAGGATGAATTCCTGTTGTTTTAAACCACCCAGCTTGTGGTCATTTGTTACAGAAGCCACAGAACAGTCACACGGACCCTGCTCTGTAAGATCCTGGAAGTGTAGGTCTCATTAAAGGCCGACAGAGACTGGGTTACAGAACCCTTAGAGTTAGCACTGGGCCCCAGAAATTCTAAAGCAGTGGCTGGACACCAGAACCTTGAGGGGTCAGTCGGAAGCCCAACCCTAAGGGTGCCGGCGGCACACGGCCTCCCCAGGTTTTTACACCTGTACATGTTGGGGATAAGTATTTCCATCCTGATTCAGGACTTCTGATGTCACCCTTCACGTTGCTAATTAAGAACCCACTAGTTACACAGGTGAAAACCCTATCAGAACACTTGCTCCAGTGGTAAACAATTCTGAAGTTAGTCAGAGGTGGGGAATCGTCTCCCATGCAGCCAGCAGCGCCCCCGCAAGGAGCGTCCTCATTGCAAAGCTGGGGGACCGTGCCCAGGCGTCTCTGAGTAAACGTGAGCTGACCCCCAGGCCAGCTGCTGCTGAACTTTTCCCACCCTTCCCAGGTAAAACACCTGAACGTATGCAAGGACTTGAAAGCCTAGAGGAAGGGCCGTGGAGCCACACCAGCCACAGCACGCAGGCCGACTTGGGGCCTGCAGGCCAGCCAGGATGGTCCTGGCCCCAGGCGCTCTTCTGGAAGCTTTCCATTTCCCTGCCTGAGGTACCCCTCCTGTCCTGGCCCCCACTGCTTTTTTTCTTCCTCACCTCTGCCCGGGGAGAAATTCCAGTGGCAGGTATGGGTGACACATCCTCTTGTTTAGCAGGTGGCAGCCTGGCAACTCCTGCGGAAAGTCCAGCAGAGCCCCACTCGCACCGGGCCACCCACAGAGCCGTGGACCCTACTCCCTCCCACCAGCCCAGCCCCGAGACTGCTGACGGGGCAGAGGGCAGAGAATATGGCGTCAGGCACAGCTGCAGGGGCTCTTGCTGCCTGGAGCGGTGTTTATATTGACCTCAGCCCAGGCACACCTGGGGAGGGCTGGCCGGCCAATCCTCGCCCATCAGGGGCTCACAGTTGCAGAAAATGGGCCTTGCTGCACTGGCCAGGTCCAAGGAACAGGCGTAGTGTCCTGAGGGTCAGGATAGACACGGGGCTGCAGCTCTGGCTTGTTTTCTAATCATTTTAACTGGCCCATGAGTGGGAGACAATTTCAAAAAGACCCTTTCTTCACAAGAGGAATCCAGGAGTCAGGGAGAGGAGGGTTGTTGGGTGGAGACAGAGGCCTGGTTCCCCAGCTGCAGTGGAAGCCTCTGGAAGACGTGGTGGAGTGAGCCCGAACAGAGTGAAGCCCAGGGTCACAGACCTGCCCAGGAGCTTCTGTTTGTTAGTTCAGGTCCTACATCTTCTTCTTTAGCAGGTGGCAGCCCGGCAACTCCTGCAGAAAGTCCAGCAGAGCCCCACTCACACCGGGCCACGCACAGAGCCGTGGGCCCTACTCCCTCCCACCAGCCCAGCCCAGAGACTGCTGACGGGGTAGAGAATATGGCGTCAGGCAGAGCTGCAGGGTCTTTTGCTGCCTGGAGCTGTGTTTATATTGACCTCAGCCCAAGCACACCTGGGGAGGGCTGGCCGGCCTGGTCAGGCTGCCCAGGTCAGCCAATCCTCACCCCTCAGGGTCTCACAGTTGCAGAAAATGGGCCTTGCTGCACAGGCCAGTTCCAAGGAACAGGTGTGGCATCCTGAGGGTCAGGATAGACAAGGGGCTGGAGCCCTGGCTTGATTTCTAATCATTTTATCTGGCCCATGAGTGGGAGACAACTTCAAGAAGACCCTCTCCTAATGAGAGGAACCCAGGAGTCAGGGAGAGGAGGGGTGGTGGGTGGAGACAGAGGCCTGGTGCCCCGGCTGCAGTGGAAGTCTCTGGAAGACCAGGCGAAGGGAGGCCGCACAGTGTAACGCCCAGGGTCACAGACCTGTCGGAGCTTCTGTTTGTTAGTTCAGGTCCTGCTCTGAGGTGCTCTGTGTCAGCTCCGACCGACAGGTGAGCTGGGGGTGCTCTGCAACGAGGGCTACGTGCGCGGTTCCTGTGTGCTCAGCCTTGCCGGCTGCCTGCCCAGGTGACCTCCATACCCGGGGAGGGGCCTGACCACGAGAGCCCCGGGGGCTGCTGGGTACCTGCCCAGGTGAGCTCCATATCCTGGGAGGGGCCTGACCACGAGAGCCCTGGGGGCTGCTGGGTGCCTGACCAGGTGAGCTCTGTATCCTGGGAGGGGCCTGCCCAGGTGAGCCCTGCATCACCCTTCCCAGGAGGGAGGGTGTAGGGAAACCCTGCATGACCTCTGAAGCCCTAAGAACACTGGACTGAGGTTGAGTTCAATTTGAAACAGTGAGGGACCAGAGCAGACACTTCATTCATCTTCTATTGGGGCTCAGGGCTGGAGGAGCAGAAAACAACGGCCTACCTCAACCTTGACGCTAATCCCAACACTGATCCTGACCCTAAACTCTGATCCTGACCCTAAACCCTGACCGAACCTTAGCCCTAGCCCGTACCCTAAACCTGTACTTTATCCTAACCCATACTCTACCTATATCCTACCTGTACCCCAATTCTAACCCATACCCTAACACCCACTCTAACACAGAACGCTAACACCCTGAGACCAAAACCATAAACCTTAACCAATAAGCAAAACCATAACCCTAACCAAAACCATAAACCATAAAGTGTATTCATTAACCATATGCATAAATAAGTCATAACTGTAAACATAACCATAAGACATAAACCATAACAGCAACCATAAACCATACACAGCCCCAGCCCTAATGCTAACCCTCCAAACCACTTACACCAAAGCCAAATCTAATCAAATTATACAAATACATCTTACAAAAGAAAACTACCCCAGTATACCTTATAAAGATGAATGTAAAAATCTATTACAAAATAATAGCAACAGGAAACCAAAAGAACATTAAATGGATAACGCCATAAGCAAGTATCTCTACACCAGAAATTTCAGGTTGTTCAACATGTTAAAATTAAGCAATGTAATAAACCACAATAAAAGTGTGAAGTAACACACATGATCATACCAATTAATGCAGAAAAAGCCACAATCAAAAACCAGTGTTACTTCATGATACACTCAAGAAAGCAGGACTAAAAGGAAATTTGTTCAATATGTTAAAGAGTAGCACAAAAAGCCACAGCAAACATCACGCTCAATGTTAAAGACTGAAAGATTTACTCCTGAAATCAGGAACGAGGACAGGAAGCTGGTCTTCATCATTGTTACTCAATAGGATGCCGGAAGTCCTACCCAGAATCTTGAGGAAAGAAATGAGGCAACCATGTGTGAATGGAAAAATTCAAACTGTGTCTCTTCACAGAACACAGATCACATCATTTTATACATAAAACTACCTATAATGAACGAAAAATTATTTGGGCTAGTCAACTAATGCAGCAAAGTTATAGAACAAAATATCAATTCACAAAAATCTATCATATGTATACACTAGCAATAAATAACCTGAAATAGCATTTATGATAACAATTTCACTGTAAATAATGTCAATGTCAATATTAGGAATATACTTAGTCAAGATACAAGACTTGTTTTATGTGTGTAAATTTGTATGTTTGAAGTTACTGGAAAGTAAATTACTTTTCAAACCACCATGTCAATAGCATGCCCGAAAAGCAGAGAAAACATCAAGCTTCCATAGAGCAGCCAAGCCCTACCCAGATCCAGTTCACCCAAAGTCCACATGTCATTTAGAGGCACTGTGGAAAGGTTATATTAGGAGCCTCTGTCCTCCGTGTTGTGGACGACATGGATATGGTAGAAACAGTGGGATTTTGGAATTCCAATTTTCCACTTCATTCCACAAAAAAACTACTAGAACTAACAAATGAATTCAGTAAAGCTGCAAAATCAAAACACAGAAATCAGTTGCATTTCTAAACACTAATAATGAACCATCAGAAAGAGAAAGAAAGCAACCCTATTTACGATTGCATCAAAAAGAACAAAATACCTGGGAATAAAGTTAACCAAGGATGTGAAAGACCTGCACACTGAAAAGTTAAAGACATTGATGAAGAAATTGAAAAAGACACACCAATAAATGGAAAGATTACCCTGTTCTCACGGAACGGAAGAATTAACAAAGTTAGACTATGCCTTCTACCCAAAGCAGTGCACACAGTGAGCGCAGGCCCTCCCGAAATGCCGTGGTATTTTCCACAGAAACAGAGCAAATCCTCCTAAGACGCGTGTGGAGCCACAAAGGACCCCGAAGAGCCAGAGCGACCCTGAGGCAGGAGAACGGGCTGGAGGCACCTCGCTCCCTGACTTCACACTACGTAGCGGAGCTACAGTCACCAAAACGGTGCGGAACTGGCTCACAACAGGGGCACAGACCAGAGGGGCGGGACGGAGAGCCCAGAACCCACCCCGCACGCGGGGAGCCCGTTAAGTTACGACAAGGGGCCAAGGACACGCCGAGCGGAAGGGCAGCCCCACGGTAAACGGTGCTGGGAAGACTGCACACCCCATAACCCACGCGGCTCCACCGCGCTCCAGCCTGACCAAAAGCCCAGCTTTGCACACCAAGCCCTTCCGGCTCGCACGAAGACGGGCCCCCTCAGCCGTCAGTCACCCCCAGGAAGCTTCTCCCCACTTTTCCTCACTGTCTCCTCACCTTTTCCTCCGGCGTCGCCTGCGTCCTCAGGAAACCCAGCTCCCGTCAGCGTGGACGCAGCCCCACGTTGTCCTGAAGCCGAAACCCCAGCGAGTCGTGAGGAGACCGAGCTCCAGCGTCCCAGCCGCAGCCACGGCGGTGCCCGAGGAGACACCAACTCCAGTCAGCTGCGCTCAGAGCCGAGTCCGCGGGGAACGCGCATGCGCTGTGGGTCAGAGAGGCGGGCTCTGCGCCACCCTGTGGTCGGTGCGGGAAGCGGTCGGTCACTGGAGACAGCGCCCCCTGCTGGCGGAACTGCTGAATCTGTTAAACCGTGGAAATTCGAACTGAAGTGGAGACAAATATCCCAAAAGTTTTCGGAAAACAGGAAACAATTAACTGAGAAAGGAATAGAGGCCGGAGGCATCTCTCTACTTGACTTCACACACTGTTGAAAATCTACAGTCGCCAAAACAGCGTGGAATTGGAACGAAAACAGGCGCAGGGACCAGAGGAACCGGACAGGGAGCCCAGAATTCAACACGCACGGATGGGGTCAGTTAATTTATGACAAAGGGCCAAGGACACACCGAGGGGAAGGACGGTCCCCACCGTAAACAGTGCTGGGAAAACTGGACACCCCATAGCTCCAATAAATTGGAAACCATTTGGAATGCAATGAACGTAGATGCAAACGTTACAACTTACACCAAATTCACTCAAAGTTATACACAGACAAAATTTAAATACAAAACTATTCAAAATTATGGAAGCAAACATAGAAGACAATTGACATGAGCTTGAGTTTGGTCATGTAGATCATGAGCTTTGGAGTTTTAACACACGGCACAAAAAGGCAATCTACAAAGAAAAACAAGGAATACTGTGGACTTTATAAAATTAAAGATATCTACTCCGTGAAAGACCTTACTCAGAAAATCAAAAGACAAGTCACAAACTGGGAGAAAAATATTTGCAAACACACATCTGATGAAGGATTTGTCTCAAAACATACAAAGAATGCTAACACAAACAACCCCATGAAAAATAGGGAAAGATCTGACTGGACACCTGGCCAAAGGAGATACACAGACAGTACACAGAACTATGCCCAGGACTAGGGGGCAGAAAAACAATGGTCCAGCTCAACTTTCTGAGCCATTTTTGACCATGGACTACCCCTGTCCTTCCTGGAGGCCTCCGAGGGATGGAGAAGGAGGAAGGGGAAGAGGGCCAGTTATGCTTAAACCTAACTCTAACCCTGACCATTCTCACCACTTTCATTCGACATGGTCTAAGAAGTCCTAGCCATAGTAATCAGATTTTAAAAAGAAATAAAAGGAATCTCATGGCAGAGGAAAAAGTAAAGCTGTCACTGTTTGTAGATGACATGATACTCTATACAGAAAATCTTGAAGATGACACCCAAAACCAAATAGAACTCATCAGAAAGTTCAGTGAAGTTGCAGGATACAAAATTAATCTACAGAAATTGGTTGCATTTCTATGCACTCACAACAAACTGTCAGAATGAGAAATTAAGGAAACAACCCCATGGGCAATGACATTAACAAAGATAAAATACCTAGGAATACACCTAACCAAGGAGGTAAAAGGTCTATACTCGGAAAACTGGAAGACATTGATGAAAGAAATGAAGATGACACAAACAAATGGAAATATATACCGTGCTCGTGGATTAAAAGAATCCATATTGTTAAAATGATTCCACACCCCAAGGCAACCTAGAGGTTGGATGCCATTTCTATCAAAATACCAATGGAATTTTTTTGGAGAACTAGAACAAAGAATTCTAAAATGTGTATAGAAACACAAAAGAACCTGAATAGTCAATACAATCTTAAGAAAGAAGCACAAACCTGGACATACCACGCTCCCTGATTTCAAACTCTACTACACATCTAGAATCATTAAGACAGTATGGTATTGGCACAAAGGAAATATGCATAGAGCCATGGAATAGAATTGAGAGCCCAGAAACAAACCCACACTTATACAGTCAATTTATCTATGACAAAGGAGATGAGAATATACAATGGGGAAAATATAGCCTCTTCGATAAATAGTGTTGAGAAAACTGGACAGCTACATGCACAAGAATCAAACTGGAATCTTTTCTTATACCATCTACAAAATAACCTCAAAATGAATCAAATACTTCAATGTAAGACCTGAAGCCATAAAACTCCTAGAAGAAAACATAGGCAGTATACTCTTTGACATCAGTCTTAGCAATACTTTTTGGATCTGCCTCCTCAAGCAAAATAAACCAATGGGACTCCATCCAACTGAAAGGCTTTCCGGCAGCAGAGGAAACCATCCACAAAAGAAAAGGCAGCCTACTGAATGTGAGAAATATTTGCAAACAATATATCTGGTAAGTGGTTCATACACAAAATAGACCAAGAACTCATTCACACAAGTCAACCTCCAAAAAAAACAAAAACCCAATTAAAAAATTGGCAGAAGATGGAACATGTTTCCAAATATATACAGATGGCCAAAAGACACATGAAAAGATGGTCAACGTCACTCATCATCCGGGAAATGCACGTTCAAACCACAATGAGAGTATCACCTCACACCTGAAAGAATGGCTATCATCCAAAAGACAACACATAACAAGCATTGCCGAGGACGTGGAGAAAAGGGAACTCTCATTCACTTTTGTTGGGAATGTTCACTGGTACAGCCACTATGGAAAACAGTATGGAGGCTCCTCAAGAAATTAAAAATAGACCTACCATATGATGCAGGAATTATACTTGGGGGTATCTTTCTGAAGGAAACAAAAACACAACTTCAAAAATATATACGCACCCTTATGTTCATGAAGTCTTTATTGACAATAGTCAAGATATGGAAGCCACCAAACTATCCATCAATAGACAAATGTATAAAGAAGTTTTCATATATATATATATGTATATATATGAAAACTGGACACACACACATACACACACTGGAATATGACTCAGCCATAAAAAAAGAATGAAATCTTGGGCTTCCCTGGTGGCACAGTGGTTAAGTATCCACCTGCCAATGCAGGGGACACGGTTCGATCCCTAGCACAGGGAGATACCACATGCCACGGAGCAACTAAGCCCGTGCGCCACAACTACTGAGCCTGCACTCTAGAGCCTGCGAGCCATAACTACTGAGCCCACGTGCCACAACTACTGAAGCCCGTGCACCACAACTACTGAGCCTGCGCTCTAGAGCCTGTGAGCCACAACTACTGAAGCCCATGCACCTAGAGCCCGTGCTCCGCGACAGGAGAAGCCACCACAATGAGAAGCCCTCACACCGCAACAAAGAGTAGCCCCCACTCGCCACAACTAGAGAAAGCCCGCGCACAGCAGCAAAGACCCAACACAGCCAAAAATAAAAACAAATAAATTAATTTTTTTTTAAAAAGGATGAAATCTTGCAAGAACATGAATGGACCTAGAGGGCATTATGCTAAATTAGATATAGCAGACAGCGAAAGAGAATTACCTTATGATGTCACGTACATGTAGAATCTA
This sequence comes from Physeter macrocephalus, assembly GCF_002837175.3. Lineage (NCBI taxonomy): Eukaryota > Metazoa > Chordata > Mammalia > Artiodactyla > Physeteridae > Physeter > Physeter macrocephalus. The sequence goes on along the minus strand of NC_041227.1, from coordinate 132,914,531 downwards.
TAAAACAAAACAAATGAAGAAACACAACAAAACAGAAATGGACTCATGGATGCCAAGAACATGCTGGTGGTTGCCACGTGGGGGGCGGGGTGGAGGGATGAGTGCAATAGGTGAGAAAGATTGAGAGGTTCCAAATTCCAGTTATAAAACAAAGGTCATGGGGTGTGATGTACAGCATAGGGAATAGAGTCCATAATACTGTAATAACACAGTATGGTGACAAATGGTAACTAGACTTATCTTGGTGATTATTTTGTAGTGTATAAAAATATCAAGTGGGCTTCCCTGGTGGCGCAGTGACTGAGAATCCGCCTGCCGATGCAGGGGACGCGGGTTCGTGCCCCGGTCCGGGAAGATCCCACATGCCGCGGAGCGGCTGGGCCCGTGAGCCGTGGCCGCTGAGCCTGCGCGTCCGGAGCCTGTGCTCCGCAACGGGAGAGGCCACAGCAGTGAGAGGCCCGCGTGCCGCAAAAAACAAAAAAATATATCAAGTCACTATGTTGTATACCAGAAAACTAATATATAATAATTTCCCATGAAGTATACATCAATTTTTAAAAAGAAGAAAAGGTACTATCTTAAAAAAAAAAACAGAGTGTTGGGAAATTCCCCAGTGGTCCAGTAGTTAGGACTCCGCGCTTTCACTGCCGAGGGAGCGGATTCGATCCCTGGTCAGGGAACTAAGATCCCGCAAACTGTGCAGCTCGGCCAAAAAGAAAACAGAGTGTAGTGAGATAAAGAGCGGATGTCAGATGAAACTATGAAAGGATGCGGGTTGAAAGGCCATCTGTGAAAGTGTCTGCTGAAGTTTGACTCTCAAGTGGCCCAGACAAACAGGACTTGAAGAGAAGCAGTCATGTGATGCTACTGGAATGTTCATTTGTTTCTTTGTTTAAGTAGGGTTGATTTTTTTTTTTAAAGAAGCTTTGAGTTCACAGCAAAATTGGGCAGAGTACAGAGAGGCACCACGTGGCCCCTGCTCTGCTGTTACTGCTCTCCATCCACCCCCTCCCCCCCACCCACACGGGTGCTCAGAGCTCCCCTCTCCCCAACTATCCTATCAACATTCTGGGTGTTGGTCACTATCGCTGAAGCTACATGGACACATCATGATCACCAGAGTCCAGAGTTCACACTAGGGTTCACTCCTGGCGTTGCACAGTCTATGGGTTTTGACAAATGTATCTCGCCATGGATGTATCACACTGAAAAGTTTCACTGCCTTAAAAGTCCTCTGTGCTCGACCTGTTTATCATACCCCACCCCTTACCCCTGCCACAAACCCCTGGCAACCCACCCTTTCCGTGGTTTGCCTTTTCCCAAATGTCATAGGTAGTTGGTACCCTCAGCTATGGCACCTTTCCAGACCGACTCCTTTCAGTGAGTGACATGCACTTGAGGTGCCCCTCCCGTCTCTCATGGCTCCATATCTCTCTCATTTCTTGTCAGTGCGAAGAACATTCTGTTCCATGGGTGGAGCCCAGTCTATGTGTCCAATCACCTCTTGAAGGACGGCTTCCAAGTTCTGGCAGTTATGAATAAAGCTGCTGTAAACGTCCGGGTGCAGGTTTCTGTGTAGATGTAAGCGTTCGACTCATTTGGGTCCATTGATACCAAGGAGTTCGAGGACTGGATCATATGGTAAGAATGTGTTTCATTTTGAAAGACACAGCCCGTGTTCACAGAGTTTCTGAAGATGGTAGCTGAGAGCACGTCAGCAGGCTGAGGAATCAAGCCAAGGAAGGAGGTAGAATTCAAAGATGCCGGCAGGGAAGATGTGGCCAAGACAGAACCTGACCTCCACCCTCCTAGAGCTGAAGGCCGGTCCTGAGAATTAAACGGACACGAGACAGATTCACAGGAGGGAACCATACACATTTATTTCCCACAAGTTTTACCTGACCCAGGGCGCCCTCTAAGGGAATGAAGAAAGACCCAGAGAAGTGGCGAAACCTAAATGCTTTTCTGTTGGGTTGAACAGAGAGTGTTGGTCACTATCGCTGAAGCTACATGGACACATCATGATCACCAGAGTCCAGAGTTCACACTAGGGTTCACTCCTGGCGTTGCACAGTCTATGGGTTTTGACAAATGTATCTCGCCATGGATGTATCACACTGAAAAGTTTCACTGCCTTAAAAGTCCTCTGTGCTCGACCTGTTTATCATACCCCACCCCTTACCCCTGCCACAAACCCCTGGCAACCCACCCTTTCCGTGGTTTGCCTTTTCCCAAATGTCATAGGTAGTTGGTACCCTCAGCTATGGCACCTTTCCAGACCGACTCCTTTCAGTGAGTGACATGCACTTGAGGTGCCCCTCCCGTCTCTCATGGCTCCATATCTCTCTCATTTCTTGTCAGTGCGAAGAACATTCTGTTCCATGGGTGGAGCCCAGTCTATGTGTCCAATCACCTCTTGAAGGACGGCTTCCAAGTTCTGGCAGTTATGAATAAAGCTGCTGTAAACGTCCGGGTGCAGGTTTCTGTGTAGATGTAAGCGTTCGACTCATTTGGGTCCATTGATACCAAGGAGTTCGAGGACTGGATCATATGGTAAGAATGTGTTTCATTTTGAAAGACACAGCCCGTGTTCACAGAGTTTCTGAAGATGGTAGCTGAGAGCACGTCAGCAGGCTGAGGAATCAAGCCAAGGAAGGAGGTAGAATTCAAAGATGCCGGCAGGGAAGATGTGGCCAAGACAGAACCTGACCTCCACCCTCCTAGAGCTGAAGGCCGGTCCTGAGAATTAAACGGACACGAGACAGATTCACAGGAGGGAACCATACACATTTATTTCCCACAAGTTTTACCTGACCCAGGGCGCCCTCTAAGGGAATGAAGAAAGACCCAGAGAAGTGGCGAAACCTAAATGCTTTTCTGTTGGGTTGAACAGAGAGGCGATTGTGGAAAAGGAACCACACTCTGTGGGGAGGCTAAGGAGGATGAGAAACAGACCTGCACAAGGTCTGTTTGTACAGAATTCTCTCATTCTCCACTCTCTGCCCTTGACGGTCACAATGTCACTCTCCTTCCAGCAGAGGGAAGGCATCTTCCTGGGGGGAGCAGGGGGGACATGTTATCTGCTGCTTCCAGGAAGAAGGGGAAGGCTCAGCACGCCCTTCTTGGACCTGCTTTATTGGGGGGCAGGGGGGGGTGTTTATTTGTTTGTTTTGGTTTTGCTTTGTTTTTTGAAGTGTCCGTAGCTCAAGACAATAGTCTGGTTTCCTTTACATCTACGTCCTTTCCCTGGGGTTAGGCTTCTGAGAGGAGGGACACGTGTTTCTGACCTGACGGGCCAGGCAGGCAGAGGAGGATAAGACGGGTGCAGGCCGTGCCTGTTCTCTTCTCATGTGTTGGGAAGACGACTCTGCTCTTGCCAGATGGGATCTAATTTCTCCATGAACGATCTATCACGGTATCAGCTGAAAAGAGGAAGAGCAAAGGTCAGAAGAATGTAGAGAAGATGGAATATAGATGCTGGGGTCTCCGGAGCAATGATTTTATCGGAGGCACATGTACATCTCTGGTCTCTGGACCACCATGTTTAAGGCCGATTTGGTGTGTAGGTCATTTCCAACGTACGGTGGTACCATCAGGTCACTTTGGGGTACTGTCTCCGGCTCACCTGAGTGGTGCCGTCGTGCCCACATAAGACGGGGCTCACCCAGGGATGGCATGGTGCCAGAGAAAGGGAGATGGTGGTATGTCATTGAGCTTAAGGTATTTCCAAGAGAGTGGCTCTCTGAAGTGGCTGAGGCAGGAGGCCAGCTGGATATCTGTCTGCTTGTCTGTTGGGTATGGCGGGGGGGCGGCGGGTGGTTGTTGTTTATTTCCTGGACGAGGTGAAAGAACTCTTAAAGTGAAGGCATTTGTACAAGGGGTCTGGCAGGATGGGAGGGAGGGGGTCCATGTGCCATGAAATCTAGAGACTCTAGAGTGGCTCAGACTCAGGCCTTTTCTCGTAAACAGGCAGAGAGAGGAGCTGGCTTTGGTCGTGACAAAGCTAACTGGCACCTCAGTAGTCACGACAGAGGGTTCCCAGAATGAACTGATTTGCAGGGGCCAGCACGCCTGCAGCCCTCCGCCCTCAGACCTCAGGCCTCAGCCCCCAGGTGGTGTACCTTTCACAGGAGAGATTTATTTCCTACTTGCAGGGAGACAGAGAGGAGATCTTCTGCATGGGTCTTTTCTCAAGTAACATTAATTCAAAATAATCAATATGTCATTAAGGCCTATTTAGAAGTGACCTGCCCTGGACCCTAACAATATATACATACATACATACAAGAAAGAGAGAGAGAAAGAAGAGACAGAGAGAGAGGGACAGAGAGATAGAGACAGACAGAAACATAAAGAGGCAGAGAGAAATAGACAGAGAGACGATGAACACAGGAGACATGGGTAGATGGAGTAGAAGTCACACGACTTTTATCAATCAGCCCGCACGTTAGAACCCAGGCGCAAGGTCCATCCACCCTGGAGGGGCGGGGATCGCACAAGGACGTGTGAGCAGGAGACACGAATGCCGGGAGCCATGGTGGGGGCGGCCCACCCCAGGGCCAAGGTGAGACACGGGGACCGAGTCTAAACGCAGCACGAGGACCTGGAAGGTTGTTGCCGGAGGGGGCGATGTCTGAGTGTTATTTACTGTCAATCCTCCCACTGGGGGACTGAGAAACAGGCAGGAAGGGGAGTGACTCTCCCTGGGTCCCAGAGCAGAGCCGGGCCTGTTCCGTTGCGTTCTGTGCTGCGCCGGCCCTTCCTGGACCCTTCCTTTGCTAAGCCCGGGCGTGAGCTCCCTGTGACACCGGCCCACGGTTTTACAGGCACTGCAGGTGTGTCCAGGTCTGCGCACCTGATGGCCTCCCCGGGAAGTAGATGCCGGGATGACCCACACTGCGCGGATGGGGCGCTGGGGAGGCCCTGAGAGGCACGTGGCTTGTCCGGGGCCGCACCGCTGATGAGGAGGAGGAGCCGGCTCTGAGCCCTGCCGCGTCCTCCGAGCTGGGGCCCTGGCGGCACCCAGGCCTCCCCGGGGCTGCGGAGTGGGCCGTGTTGGTGTCCCTGCGCAGGGACACGGCAGGGGTGGGGGTGGGCGGTCGGCAGGCCAGAGGTGCCCTTGGGGAGCTGTGTGTAAGCAGGAAGCCCGGGTGAGGGGACCCCAGGAAGGGACCTCACTTCCCTGGCCATAGAGCCAAGCAGAATTGGAACCTGGGTGACCAGGTGCCTCCTTCTAGAGGAGCTCCCGACCCAGCTCACTTGGTTGGAGATGCTCGAACGGACACGTTGTGCTGTGTCCTGGTATCCCGAGGCCGTGGCCTCAGGAAAGGCCCCAGAAAGAGCATTCTCCGGCGCTGCAGGCATTGGGTCAGGTCTCACCCCAGACACCTTTGGCCATCTGCCCAGAGGGACCCAAAGGTAACACTGGGAGGCCCAGGGCAGGCCAGCCCAGGCCAGGCCAGGCCACGGCTCGGAGCCCATCCAAGTAGCCCTACGTCCCCCTCGCTGGACGTGTGGAGGTCGGGCCTTCTGTGGGCTGGGGCTGCCTGCAGCAAGAGCAGGCTGATGAGGGGTCAGAGGCCGGGGGCGCCGGTCAGGTCCACACCCCCGGTCAAAGCTGGCCGGGCGGGACTTGGAAAGCCAGGGCAGCGCGCTTCTGCCCGAGGTCTGTCCCGAGCCCTGTGGGGGGGTCTCTCTCCTCCCGGGTGGGGGGACAGCAGACGCAGGCCTGTGCCCGATCTGGGAGCAGAAGTTCGAGTGGGCAGCGGCGGCCGTGATAGCGGCCGGGCAGGGCTCTGACACCTCCGGGCCGGGCCGCCTGCCCGGGTCGCTGTCATTGCAGAGCCTCACGCTGGAGATGGGCGACGAGCTCACCCATAGGGACACCCGACCCACCGTCTCCCCGAGTGAGGGGCCGGGGCTGCACACTGCCCGTGAGGGCCGGCGCAGGCCTCGGGTGAGTGTGGCCAGGGAGGGCTCCGCGGACCCGGGGCCGGAGGTGAGCGGGGAAGGCCTCCTGCCCGGACGCCACCCAGGCCGCGCCCCAGCCTCCAGCCCCGGGCTTCCACGGAGCTCGGCACGCCCGGCTCTGACCTGGAGCACCACGTCCACCTTCCCCCGAGTCAGCTGGAGGAGCTGGAGCCCACCCAGCAGAGCTCAGGGCGAGAAGGCCGGGAGTGGGGGCCTGTGAGGGCGTGGGGAGGGGTGAGGGCTGGGCCACACGGCGTAGGCTGGGGTCGGGCCCGGAGCCAAGGCTGGCCTGAGGCCGCCCCTCCCGTGGGCTGCCGTCAGAGAGCACATCCTGCTGTGAGTTCCTGGACTGGGACGCTCTGGGAAGATTTCTGTCCTCGGAAGCGCGCATGGAAAGGCAGGTGTGGGGGCCATCTTTTCTCCTCTCACAGCTCCAGCGCTTCCCCGACCTTAAACCTGGCTCCAACTCCCAGACCTTTCTATCCGGAGGCGTTAGCCGCAGGCGCAGGACCAGGGACCAACGAAAGGGAAATCCCAGCCTAAGGAATAGCCTGCCAAAGAGCCCGCACCAGGCGAGGACTTACCAGCCCAACAGGGACAGCCGGCACGTGCGCCTGCAGGAGACCCAGAGCCATTTCTGGAAACACCACCGCAGGGCCGAAGCTGGCTCTGCAGCCACCATCACTGTCTGCTCCCTGCACACCACCGATATGCTCCCCAACCTGAAATTTACTTGCCTTGCCCCGTTGTTATTTTCATTTTTTGTAATTTTGTTGATTTCTTTCACATGGTTTATGGTATTCTGCACTTCGTTTTTTAAGTTTAAAATAATAAAATTCATGTCCTTTCAATTTTAAATTGTGCAATTCAGGAGCACTAAGTACGTTCACAATGCTGTGCAACCATCACCACTGTCTAGTTTCAGACCCTTTCACTCCCCCTCCCCCGAGTAAAACCCTGCATTGAGCTCCTGCCCTCCCGTTCCTCTCTTCCCCAGCCCCTGACAACCCCTAATCCTCTTTCTTTCTCTGTTTCTTTACCTATGCTGGGTGTTTCCTATCAAAGAAATCATACAAAAGGTGGCTTTTTGTTTCTGCCCACATATTTTAAGAGGGGACTGGTGAATTCTTGTATTTTTTTTTTTCATCTGAAATAGCATTTTGGTATTTGAAAGGGAAATCCAGGTGGATTAGAGATGTCACGTACAAAACGAAACCCGTTTAGTAAATATGTGCATAGTCTCAGGGTACACGTTGCTGTTCTAAGTGTGGCACCCCAGCCAGAAGACAGAAAGGAAATGCTGAGCTCTTCCTGTGGCCCAAAAATAACTAACAAAACGAAACCAAGAAAGACAAACCCCAACACAAACTGGAAAAGCATTCCTCGTAACCCAGAGCCAGAGAAGGACCTAACATCCCTGTGGCCCCAACCCTCTCGAAAATCAAATGTTCTGAAAAGAAACAGAAAAACACATGCAGTTGCAATGAGAGGCTATGCACGTGGTCAGTGTAGCTTAGAGACTGCTTGACCTCTCAGATAAGGACACGCGCAAATGTAAACACTGGGGACACTGCGTTGGCCATCATCACCGAGGTAGCTGTTTAGTCTGGTGACCACCAGTCCTGGGGACCGCATGAGGGAGCAGAGGGCCCAGCAGATCCCCCAAAGGGAAGAGTGAACGGACACTCCTCCCCGGGGAGCAGTGTGCAGGACCCATCACAGTGCCACAGGTGCATCCCTTTACCCTTTGCTAGTAGTGCGGATCCTTAGAGGGGATCCCACTCCAATCCTTGCACAATTCTTCCTGTCAGCTTAGACGCCAACCCTCAGCGTCCCAAAGCTGTAGCCCCAGGGGTACCTGAGGAGACAGAACTCTTTCAGGTGTGCACACGGCCAGGTCCACCATGGAGGGCTGACGTGCCATGGGTCAGCGCCCCCTGTGTTCAATGCGGGAAGTGCAGGCCACACCTCATTTCCAGTTCACTGGACACAGCGCCCCCTGCTGGCAGAACTGCTGAATCCATTAAACTGTGGAAATTCAATCTGAAATGGAACCAAATATCCCATGTGGTCTCCAAAACAGTTAAGGAACAATGAATTGGAAACCCTACGGGATGAAATGAATGTAGATGCAAGCTTTGCAGCTTAACACCAGATCACTCAAAATTATTCAGAGACACATTTTAAATGCAAACTTCTCAATATTATAGAAGAAAATATAGCAGAAAATTGACATGAGCTTTGAGTCTTAACACACCACACAAATAGGCAATCCACAAACAAAAACAAGGAATACTGTGGACTTGATAAAATTAAAGATTTCTACTCTGTGAAAGACCTTATTCAGAAAAGCAAAGACAAGTCAAGAACTAGGAGACAAATATTTGCAAACACACGTGATAAAGGATTTGTCTCCAAATAGACAAAGAACGCTAACAGAACCAATCCCTTTAAAAATAGGAAAAGATCTGAAGGGACACCTGGCCAAAGTTACCCAGATAGCATGCAAAATTATGCGCAGGACTGAGGGGCAGAAAAACAATGGTCCAGCTCAACTCCCTGAATAATGTGTGACCCTGGACTAGTCCTGTTCTTTCTGGAGGCATCAGAGAGATGTAGAGGGAGGAAGGGGAAGAGGGCCAGATATGCTGACACATAACTCTAACCCTGACCACACTCCTCACTTTCATTCAACATAATTAAATAAAAAGAAATAAGAGAAATCTGATGGCAGAGGAAAAAGGAAAACTGTCACTCTTTGTAGATGACATGACACTCTATGTAGAAAATGCTGAAGGCAACACCCAAAACCAAATAGAACTCATCAGAAAACACAGTTAAGTTGCAGGATACAAAATTAATCTACAGAAATTGGTTGCATTTCTATACACTCACAACCAACTATCAGAATGAGAAATTAAGAAAACAATCCCATGGACAATGACATTAACAAAAATAAAATACCTAGGAGTACATCTAAGCCAGGAAGTAAAAGACCTGTACTCAGAAAACTGGAAGACATTGATGAAAGAAAATGAAGATGACGCAAACAAATGGAATGATATGCTGTGCTCATGGAACGAAAGAATTCATATTGTTAAAATGTTTCCACACCACCAAGGCAATCGAGAGATATGATGCCATTCCTCTCAAAATATCAGTGGATTTTCTCAGAAAACTATGACAAAAAATTCCAAAATGTATATGGAAACACAAAAGAACCTAAAGAGTCAATAAAATCTTAAGAAGAAGCACAAATTTGGACATATCATACTGCCTGATTTCAAACTATACTGCAAACCTAGAATCATCAAGCCAGCATGGTATTGGCACAAACGAAATAAACATAGATACAAGGAACATAACTGAAAACACAGAAATAAACCCACGCTTATATGATCAATTCATCTATGGCGAAAGAGGTGAGAATATACAATGGGGAAAAGACAGCCTCTTCAATAAAAGGTGTTGGAAAAAGTGGACAGCTACATGCACAAAAATCACCATTGGATTCCTTTCTCATACCATCTACAAAAACAACCTCAAAATAAATCTAACACTGCAAATACTTCAATCCTGAAGCCATAAAACTCCTATTAGAAAACATAGGAAGTACACTCTTTGACATCAATCTTAGCAATATTTCTTTGGATTGGTCTCCTCAAGCAAGGGAAACAAAAGCAAACTAAACCAAAAGGACTCTATCCAACCGCAAAGGTTTTCAACAGCAAAGCCAACCATGCACGAAACCAAAAGAAAGCATACTGAACGTGAAAAAATATTTGCAAATAGTGTATCTGATAAGGGGTTCATATCAAAAACAGACCAAGAACTCACACAACTCAACTTCCCCAAAAACCCCTAACCCTAACCCTAACCTGTATAATTCTTCCTTTTAGGGGGAAACATTGTAGAAGGCAGACCAAGTTGCTGTTAGCAACAGGTTCTTGTCCTTTACCCACAGTATTAAGTTTTTGGGGAGATTCAAACTGATCCTTGACTCTGAGTGTACTCATTTTAATCATTCCCTAGACTCACAATAAAATAAGTACATTAATGCAGGAAATCAGCCCTTTCTAACTATTAATAATAAATTTTAGCCTTGTGTATTCTTGAATAAACAGTTTAGAAAATGCTTTTCTAAAATTTTATTGTCTAAAATTACCTTGTCTTAATTTGTCTCTCTTGCAGGATTCAGAGGCTTTTTCTCTTAAATCTAGTAGTTAGCAAGACCATCTTTGTTAAAGTAGACAGGTTAGCAGAAATCATCGATTTCCAGAGACCCAAGGATTTAAATAAATTTTTAAATGACTGGTCTCAACGAACTTATGGTTACCAGGGGGGAAGTGAGGAGGGAAGGGATAGCTAGGGAGTTTGGGATTGACATGTACACACTGCCATATTCAAAACGGATAACCAACAAGGAGCTACTGTATAGTACAGGGAACCCTGCACAATGTTATGTGGCAGCCTGGATGGGAGGAGAGTCTGGGGGAGAATGGATACATGTATATGTATGGCTGAGTCACTTTGCTGTGCATCCGAAACTATCACAACATTGTTAATCGGCTATACTCCAATATAAAATAAAAAGTTTAAAAAATTAATTAAAATGATCAAATAAATAAATAAAAATAAACGAATGGTCTCAGAAACTGAACTCACTGATGTCTCTAGTTAACAAAACTGCACACCTCATTGCCAAAGAGCAGATGATACATAATCTACAATAAAGGTCTCCATGCCCTTAATGCTTTCAGAAAAGATTTAAAATCAGAAGTCATATATTAAAAAAGACTTTTATGATGTATATGTTGGGGTTGTTTTTTTTCTATTCTCAGCTCTTTTGTCTAAAATTTAAAAGATAGTCAATATATTTGAGGCCCCTTTCAATCTTTCTATTCCACGATTTCATTATTAACTTTGCATTTGCAGTTGGTGCAAAAATATATAATGCATTTCTATTGTCTGAGTACTCAAAAAATTGTCAAAACTTACCTAAATATGTTTTTCTATCATTTGAAACCTTTTTTAGCTATTATTTGTTTTCATTCAGCTAACAACCCAAATTATAATAATAAAAAAGCAGTATGTGAGCATGAGTGCCTTGAGAAAGGGTCACCACATTGTCATCCTTGCAGCTCTCTATTTGTCGTGAGTTGTACAGACTTCTCCTTTCAGAGCAGTCACCTTGTTTTTGCCAGGAATATATTATGAGGCATGGTCCTTCTGATGTCTACTTATTCAGTGAGTGTGAGATGATTTGTATCACTTTCATTGGTTTATTTTGACTGTAATGTATTTTTTTCTGCATTAAAGTTTGAATTACTTAACAGAAGAAAAAAACAGTATATGCATGTTTACTTTCTATGGTTACCTGTGTTTCTAAACATTTTGTGGGATAGTGATTTAAGTGTCTTTTAAGTAAATAAATTTTTTTGTAAAGATATTGATTATTTAGTAGAACTTAAAAAGCAACATAGAATCTATAAGAACATTTGGGATAAAGTTGTGATTTGTGAAGAATTTGTATTTTAGTATCGTGTCAGAAAGTCTCTAGATGGTGTACAGAGCCATCACGTAGGCTATAGACTTTTTTTTTTTTGAGTCAAACTAGTTTTAATCACAGTAGCTTTTTTTTTTTTTTTTTGCGGTACGCGGGCCTCTCACCGTTGTGGCCTAACAGACATGAGGGGTTCTCAACAAACAGCCCATCAACTCCCTTTGAAACTCAGAGTCAGCAAGACTACTCACATGAGAGTGAGCATGATCCAGTCAGTTTTCTGGTTCTTTATTCTTTTTTTTTTTTTTTTTTTTTTTTTTTTTTTGCGGTACGGGGGCCTCTCACTGTTGTGGCCTCTCCCGCTGCGGAGCACAGGCTCCGGACGCGCAGGCTCAGCGGCCACGGCTCACGGGCCCAGCCGCTCCGCGGCACGTGGGATCCTCCCGGACCGGGGCACGAACCCGTGTCCCCCGCATTGGCAGGCGGACTCTCAACCACTGAGCCACCAGGGAAGCCCCCATGTTGGGTTTTTTAAAGATATTTTTGTGAGAAAAAAAATACTGAGTGAACATGGACATCAGTAAAGTTAGGATTGTGCTGCAGGGTGATGCTTATCCAGTGTCAATTGTTTTTTGAATCTAGTTTTATCCTGCCCCCTGAGATGCAGAGAAATGTCACTTTTTGAGTGGACATAAAACAATGTCCCTAACTTGGAGTTTAGTATTTCCTATGTTGAAAGAGTTGAATGACATCTCTTTGAAGATTGCAAAGGCTTTATCATCTTGTTATTTCCTTTATATAAGATTGGGAACGATGTTTTTATCTTTGTATCCATCATTTTGTTACATAGTAGAAACCTAGGTAATTGTTGAGTTAAATTGTTTTAACCAATTAATCTTTTTAACCCTTCATTAGCATATCTTACTGCAATTTTTAAAATATATTTATTTATTTATTTGTTTATTTATTTATTTATTGGCTGCTTTGGGTCTTTGTTGCTGCACGCAGGCTTTCTCTAGTTGTGGCGAGCGGGGCTGCTCTTCGTTGCGGTGCGCGGGCTTCTCATTGCGGTGGCTTCTCTTGTTGCAGAGCACGGGCTCTAGGCACGCGGGCTTCAGTAGTTGTGGCACTGAAGTTGTGGCTCAGTAGTTGTGGCTCGTGGGTTCTAGAGCACTGGCTCAGTAGTTGTGGTGCATGGGCTTAGTTGCTCCGCGGCATGTGGGATCTTCCAGGACCACGGCTCGAACCCGTGTCCCCTGCATTGGCAGGCGGATTCTTAACCACCAGGGAAGCCCTGCAATTTTGTTTTGACCCTAAACTTCCAACTTTTAATTACCCTGTAAGCATGCAGTTCAGTGGTATTAGTTATATGCACAGTATTGTACAACCATCACCACTATTTCCAAAACTTCATCATCCCGAACGGAGGCTCTGTAACCCTTAGCAGTAGTTCCCCACCCGCCCCCTTCCCCAGCCCCTGGTAACTTCTGATCTCCTTTCTGTTTCTGTGAATTTGCCTACTCTAGATATTTCATATAAGTGGAGTCATACAATATTTGTCCATTTTGTGACTGGGTTATTTGACTTAGCATGTTTTCAAGGTTCATCCGTGTTGTAGCATGCATCAGAACTTCATTTCTTTTATGGCTGAATAGCATTTCATTGTATGGATATACCACATTTTGTGTCTTCATTCATCTGTTGATAGTCACTTGAATTTTTCCTACCTTTCGACTATTGTGATTAGTGCTGCTGTGAACACAGGTGTACAACTGTCTGTTTGAAGTCCTGTTTTCAGTTCTTTTAGGTATATTGGCTTAAAACAGCAACAACAAAAAGATTCAGAGGAAGTTGTAAAGATTGTGCAGAGAGGTCCTTTGTACCCTTCACTCAATTTGCACACTGGCTTTTAAAACCAAAAGGAAGTTTAGGCACAAAGGAATGATGTGGTAGACCAGAGAGAGATCAATTCCTGATAAAGCTGTTACTATTTAAATCTTATCTCACTAACCATAAAGACAAATTCCAAAAGAACTCCTGTTCTCTTGGACCTACTGTCAGGGGGGCCCAGAGTCAATGGAATAGGTACCACTTGTGATCAGAGTGATAAGACCAAATGTCAACCATGTTGAACGTGTATCAGGTGCATAAGTCCCAGCAGTGCAATCAGCATGAAGTAAAGCACTCCTGTCTTCAGAATAGGTGGTCTTATATCTGAAACCCTCTGAGGATGTTTTAGGGTTTTTTGAACCCTAGAAAATCTAAAGCACATTTGACATCACTGGGACAAATAAGAAGACTATTATTTAGATCTTGGGCCTAGTTGGTTCTAACCAGCTTCTGTCCTATCCTCAATGGCTATGTCATTTTTTAAAGGTTGTGCCGTGCCTCCTTATCTCCTTTCTCACAAGTATTTTTTCAAGATTGAGTGTTGACTCCCTCAGGATTGGCTGTGGAGGGAGAAACTTAATGCACTGTGAAAGCACGGAAGTTAGGCTACGTATAAGGTGAATCTTGGACAAAAAAAAAATCTTGGTCAGCTCTACTGAATGTGGGTGGAGACTACCCAAGGCTATGAAGAGCATGAGAATCTGAAGAGATGCCTTTCTGCCTACAACAAAAGCTACTGCCGGGCTTCCCTGGTGGCGCAGTGGTTGCGCGTCCGCCGGAGGGAGGGAGACGCAAGAGGGAAGAGATATGGGGACATATGTATATGTATAACTGATTCACTTTGTTATAAAGCAGAAAGTAACACACCATTGTAAAGCAATTATACTCCAATAAAGATGTTTAGGGCTTCCCTGGTGGCGCAGTGGTTGCGCGTCCGCCTGCTGATGCAGGGGAACCGGGTTCGCGCCCCGGTCTGGGAGGATCCCACGTGCCGCGGAGCGGCTGGGCCTGTGAGCCATGGTCGCTGGGCCACGGGGCCACGGGGCCACGGGCATCTCCATTTCAGAAGAGTAGCTCTGCTCTGCATTTGCATAACTAAAAGTCCCCTTAAGGGGCTTCCCTAGAATGAAAATGGATGAACGTCAGCTTTGAAATGACAATTTTTCATTTCCTATCCGTGGCAAAGAGAGCTCAGCCCCAGGAAGTCACTGTCCCGTTCATTCAGCCAGGCTTCTCCCTGACATAGGCCCAGGGCAAGAGTGCAGATGGACACCCATAGACCATATGTCTAATATTTTAAAATTATAAGCCAATACAGGGAACTATACTCAGTATCTTGTAACAACCTATAAAGGAAAAGAATCTGAAAAACAGCATATATATATATATATATATATATATATGAATGACTTTGCTGTACACTTGAAACTAACACATTGTAAATTAACTATACTTCAATTTTTAAAAGAGCATTAAAAATAAATAAATATTAAAAATAAATAAAAATTAAAAAGCATTATTTTGTATGAATAATAAAAGTTGCTAAATAAACATTATTTATACATCACACACACAAAATAATCTGGGCCAACTTTTCAGAAACTTTAGGATGTAGAAATAACGTTCTCAACATGAGAAGCTTTATCTACAAGGAAGAAAGTGGGTGTCACAGAGACATCTTAATTTTTCTGTATTGCCATACATACAGCCTTGTTATTTAATACATGATACCAACCCTGCAGTAAAAATCTTCTTTGTCTTTAAGTCTAATATTTCTGAATTTAGTGCCCTGTTTAATTTCGCATCTTAATTTGAACTTTGGACATTTTTCTTGAACTGTGCAAGAAAACTTCCTGGTTTCATAATGCCTTTTAAAAAAATGCTTAAATGTCACTTGAAAGTACAGAAAGTTAAGAGGTTAAAGCAATATGATGTAAACTAATTTTACTTGATCAAGACTTTAGTATTGTATTCATTTAAAATTTTTGAGGATTTGAAGGATTAGCTAAGTTTAAAAGAGCTAACTAATCTTCAAGAAAGAGCAAAGATAATGCTGGGAAAGAATAGACGTTTCTTAAAATGCATATCATGTCTGCCACTGCTGAATGCACAGTGTAATGCCTCGCTACAGAATACTAAACAGCTGGTTTCCTGGTGTGTCCACATTGATTTCCATTGTGTGTAGAATGCAGGGCAGGTATTTTATTCAAAGTGTTCCCACTTAATGAAAACGCTATATA
Source organism: Physeter macrocephalus (assembly GCF_002837175.3). Classification (NCBI taxonomy): domain Eukaryota; kingdom Metazoa; phylum Chordata; class Mammalia; order Artiodactyla; family Physeteridae; genus Physeter; species Physeter macrocephalus. The sequence goes on along the minus strand of NC_041227.1, from coordinate 132,898,928 downwards.
AGACCACATCCCCTTCACTTTTTGAATGCAAATCTTGAAAGAGAAGGCTAATGTAATTTTCTTCTGCTGTCAGTACTTAGGGATTATGGTAAGAGCTTGGAAATAAATTCTTCCTCTAAGATTTAGATTGCAATAGCAATATATTCTGGACCAAAGCAGATAAGCAGATACATAATGACTCCCTGGCTGACAAAAATCTGACTATAAGAAGGTAAGCTTCTAGAGGCCCACTTTTCACAACTAGTTGACAATTAAATTCTCAACATCTGGAAGGCAGCTATGCCCAGCACTATACCACCAAGGCTAAATTCTCAACATCTGTAACTAGTTTGCTTAATTTTATGTTATGGAAATTTCACCTTAGGTTTTTTTTAAGATAAGATCACAACTCATGTAAATACAAAATACACATATCAAGGATTTTATTCAACTTACAATTAATAAGGGAACCAGTAAGATGTTAAAAGATGTTCAAAGGGATCTTTATATAAGAATAAAACTGCTAGTCAGACACAAAATTGGTTAATACCCAACAAGGCCATGCATTGTAACGTCCTGAGGTTATCTATTTTGCCAGACAGGAATTATGTGAATCACGAGTGGACAGAAATCTGTATTCATCTCTGCTCCTACAGAATTTTATTTATTTATTTTTATAAATGTTATTTATTTTATCGATTTTATTTTTGGCTGCGTTGGGTCTTTGTTGCTGCGCGCGGGCTTTCTCTAGTTGTGGCGAGCAGGGGCTACTCTTCGTTGCAGTGCGCGGGCTTCTCACTGCGGTGGCTTCTCTTGTTGCGGAGCACGGGCTCTAGGCGCGTGGGCTTCCGTAGTTGTGGCACGTGGGCTCAGTAGTTGTGGCTCGTGCGCTCTAGGGCGCAGGCTCAGTTGTTGTGGAACACGGGCTTAGTTGCTCCGCGGCATGTGGGATCTTCCCAGACCAGGGCTCGAACCCGTGTCCCCTGCATTGGCAGGCAGATTCTTAACCACTGTGCCACCAGGGAAGCCCCAGAATTTTAAAATAGCCCAGAAAGTGTCAAGATCAGCACTACACTGAAAGAAAACCCAGCAATCTCTTTTACCTATTTCCAAGTTTTAAATACTTTTTCTATACTTAAAAGTGGTTTAGCAATGGAATATTACTCAGCCATAAAAAGGAACGAAATTGGGTCATTTGTTGAGACGTGGATGGATCTAGAGCCGGTCATACAGAGTGAAGTTAAGTCAGAAAGAGAAAAACAAATATCGTATATCAACGCATACATGTGGAACCTAGAAAAATGGTACAGATGAACCGGTTTGCAGGGCAGAAATTGAGACGCAGACGTAGAGAACAAACGTATGGACACCAAGGGGGGAAAGAGGTCGGGGATGGGGGTGGTGTGATGAATTGGGCGATTGGGATTGACATGTATACACTGATGTGCATAAAATGGATGACTAATAAGGACCTGCTGTATAAAAAAATAAATAAAACAAAAAAAATTTTTAAGTGGTTTAAATGGTACATTTTATGTTATTACATTTTACTATAATAAGAAATCAAACGAGAAATATACATGCATACATACATACATGTTTTTTCTGATATTGTGTATGTCTGCCTCCCAGGAGAGGAAGGGTTACTCATATGGATGACAGTTAAATTCTCATTAGTGATGAACAAATGGTCATTCTGGTGTTATACACCAGTATTGCAATGGATAGATAGTGTATATTCATCTCTGAAAGCTCTTTGAGCTGGAAACACTGGGTTTCTGTGCCTGCAAGGCCAGAGGTCAGACTTGGTAGAAAATTCACCAAGGTGACAAATGTGAACTGGTGAAGTCTTTCTTGATAGACAGCTCTTTGTACTCTCCCTGGTCAAAGAGAGAAGAGAGTCCTTTTCTTATTTTGAACCTTAACAACTTCATGTTGGCCCTGAAGCCTTTTTTTTTTCAGATCTTGAAATCAAATGTTTAACCATTTATCTACTTCTCTGACTTTTGAGATATACCATACTGTTGAAATAAGTTTACTAAACTCCAATTACTGTGGAATGTTTGCTGAGATAGTCAGGCAAATTACTCACTACTTGAAGTCATTCGAAGTATACTCAATTGTGAGGTAAAAGTTGGATGGGATACAAGCGCCTATAGAACACTTGTGCCTTTGTAAGGAAGTTCTGTTCCTTCCCCTGAGATAACTATCACTCATTTCCTTCCTGGTTTTTCAATTCCCATGCTCTTTGTGAACGTTTATGGCAGGGTTTTATGTTGAGGAGAACATTGGCCGATATTACATTCAAGTGCTCTTTCTGTCAAAAGCGTTTTCAAGCTCTTTATTGGTTACAGTAGTTACACTACAGCTTGGTAGAGTTGCATTAATGCTACTCCTTTTGAGATGGTATCATCATGACGCGTATGTTTATGAACTACCTGCTTCTCCGATATATGGTAAACTGACTGTCAAAACAGTTTCCTTGGAATCCCGGGGTTTGGATCAAAATCATCCAGTTCTGCTACTCAAAGTGAATTAAACTAGGACAATTGCTGAGAGCTGTTTCCATTTCCTTCTTTCAGATGCACCTGGAAGCGCGGAGTCACAAGGTTGTTTTCAAAGTTTATGTCCTATAGTATTTCCCATCAATTTGGGCAAGAAAACTATCGGTGTCCTCCACGGGCTAAGTGAACTGAGAGGAGGTGATTGTGCATAGATCTACCCAGGAGGGAACCTGTACAGAGAGCCAGGACTCTGGGAGTCTCCCTGCCAGTTACTGATAAGGAGATAATTTATCGAGACTTTTCTGCTGTGTTCCCACTGCCATGGAAGACTCAACAACAAACAAGCAAGGTATTTTCTCTCTTTCATTCCAAGAAGACTTTGTGTTTCATGGCCCACCTCCCTTTCCCAAAGGGCTGCGTCGTATGGGCTGAGAAGAGAAGCTATGGGGATGCTCTCCCCTCTACCTCTGGGTTCATTTGAGGAATAAGCAGTTTATTCAGGGAGCCAGATGTTGTCGGGGGATGGGGAGAAAACTGGCATAACTCCCCTGGGGAGGAGAGAGTTGGTTACACCTGGAATAATTACACCTTGAAACCCACTCCACTTTTGGTTTTATAAATTATGAGATATAAGAAAATGTTATTGTTTAAGCCATTTTGAGTCTTAGTTTTCTGTTATTTTGCAGCCCCAAATATTGTAACACACTTACATATATAAAATCTGTCCAAAAACGTACACAAGTGAGACCATTCGGACACACTGCTCGGTACTTTGCTTTGTTCATTAAATATGTCTTGTGGCTGTTTCCATATCTCCTTGTACAGATCTACCTCTCCTCTTTTTAAGGGGTGCATGGATTTTCAATGTATTGAATACCATCATTTATCAACCAGCCCCCAGTGATTGAATGGTTGTTTCCAGGATTTTTAATTTTTAATTTAAAAATTATTTTAATTATCTTTTCCATTTTTCCCCAGCTTTAATGAGGTATGATTGACAAATAAAAACTATATATATTTGGCACTTCCCTGGTGGCGCAGTGGTTAAGAATCCACCTGCCAATGCAGGGGAAGCGGGTTTGAGCCCTGGTCCTGGAAGATCCCACATGCCAGGGAGCAACTAAGCCCATGCGCCACAACTACTGAGCCTGCGCTCTAGAGCCCACGAGCCACAACTACTGAGCCCACATGCCTAGAACCCGCGCACCGCAACGAAGAGTAGCCCCCGCTCGCGGCAACTGGAGAAAGCCCAGGCACAGCAGTGAAGACCCAAAGTAAGCAAAAATAAATAAATAAACAAATAAATAAAACTATATATATTTAAAGTGTACATGATTTTTTTGAGAGTTTTGAAAAGATTTTATTATTTCTGATGGTTATATAATTTTAATGATTTTATACACACTAAACATTTAATACAGAGAAATAATAATGTATATGTCTTTTATTCCCTTTGAATCCACACTATCACATAACTGTGTAAATAGCAGTTCTAACTGGGCCATGAACTGGGATTGGAAAAGCCAAATGGACCTTAACCTGTGCCTAGTTGAGCCTAATCTTCTTGTGGTAGGAGGAATCCTACCTTTCAAAGCCTTTGGAGTTAATTCTTGGCGTTACATGTTGTTCCACAGAAATGCAAGAGTAGAGGAATCTATTGATAAAAGCTTGTCAGGAAGAAAATTTTATTTTTATTTTTTTTAATTGAGGTAACATTGGTTTATAACATTATATAAGTTTCATGTGTACAGCATTCTAACTTGACTTCTGTATACACTACAGTGTGCTCACCACCAAAAGCAGAGCTTCCGTCTGTCACCAGAGTTGGCTCCCTTTACCCATTTTGCCCTTCCCCCCACCCCTTCCCCTCTGGTAACCACCAACCTGTTCTCTGTATCTATGTGTTAGTCTTTGTTTTGTTTGTTCACTTACTACTTTTAAAAAAAATTTTATTGAAGTATAAGTTGATCTACAATGTTATGTTAATTTCTGCTGTATAACAAAGTGACTCAGTTATACATATATATTCTTTTTCATATTCTTTTCCATTATGGTTTATCACAGGATATTAGTTTCCTGTGCTATGCAGTAGGACCTTGTTGTTTATCCATTTTGCATCTGCTAATCCCAAACTCCCACTCCATCCCTCCCCAACCCCTCTCCCCCCTTGGCAACCACAAGTCTGTCCTCTATGTCTGTGAGTCGGTTTCTATTTCATAGGTAAGTCAATTTGTGTCATATTTTAGATTCCACATATAAGTGATATCATATGGTATTTGTCTTTCTCTGACTTAGTTCATGTAGTATGATAATCTCTAGGTCCATCCATGTTGCTACAAATGGCATTATTTCATTCTTCTTAATGGCTGAGTAGTATTCCATTATATATATGTATGTACCACATCTTCTTTATCCATTCATCTGTCAATGGACGTTTAGGTTGTTTCCGTGTCCTGGCTATTGTGAACAGTGCTGCTATGAACACAGGGGTGCATGTATCTTTTCGAATTATGGTTTTCTCCAGATATATGCCCAGGAGTGGGATTGCAGGATCATATAGTAACCCTGTTTTTGTTTTTTTAGGGAATCTCCATACTGTTCTCCACAGTGGCTGCACCAATTTACGTTCCCACCAACAGTCTAAGAGGGTTCCCTTTTTTCCACACCCTCTCCAGCATTTATTATTTGTAGAATTTTAAATGATTATTAGCCCCCAATTTAGAGATGAGAAAGCTAAGGCTCAGTGAGGTTCAGTGAACTGCCTACAACATGATGTTTTGATGTATGTGTACATTGTGAAATGATTACCACAATCGAGCTAATTAACATATCCATCATCTCATATAGTTACCTTTTGTGTGTGTGTGTGTGTGTGTGTGTGTGTGTGTTTATCATCTACTCTCAGGACATTTCAATTATATAACACATTACTGTGTCTTATTACTGTAGTTACCATGCTGTACATTAGAGCTCCAGAACTTATTCCTCTTGTAACTGAAAGTTTGTACCCTTTGACCAACATCTCTGTATTTCCTCCGCAGCACCCTCAATTTTTATTACTTTTACAGCTTTATTGACACACAAGAAACTTCCCATATTTGAAGTGTACATGCTGGTCCGTTTTCAGATCCGTATACACCCCCCGCAACTCTCACCAACAGCAAATAGTGAACATATTTGTCACCCTCAAAACTTTCCTGGTGCCCCTCTCTTCCTGTCTCCCCCAGCCAGCCCCAATCATCCTTCTTTTTAATGAAGCCATAGACTTTCATTGTATTAGATATCATCATTTATTAACCAGTCTCCATTTGGGGGGATGATTTCCCCCAGTTTTTGTTCTTAATTTTAATCTTTTTTTCCTATTACAGACACTGCTCCTGTACACATCCTTGAACGGCTATCTTGGTTTGGTTGTTCTCTTAAAGACATAAAGCCTCACTGACATTTCACTTCTTATGTTCTTTAAAGTCACAGTTCAAATTATTATTCAGATGACCCACCAGGTACCTCTCGTGCACCATTTGAAAACTTCTCGGCCCCATCTGTCACTTTTCCAGTCACCAAGGCAGTGATCATTTCTGTGCAGACGTGACGGATTTCAAGCTGGTGTGGCCACACCAGGTTCCGCCCTGGGTCTGCTTCACCGCTTCCCTCCTCCTGCCCTAGGGCTTCCCTGTTGACTTAGCAGGATCCCAGCTTGGCACCCACGTGAGTCTGTGCTACAGAAAGGGAGGGGGGTCAACACCCCAGGAGGCGAATGTTTGAGCAGCTGGAGAAGGGATCAGGTGCTGCTTCCCTGCCCCCCGCTCCCCGGGCAGACTGTCCTAAGATGCCAGGCACCCGGCCTCTGGGAGGATGGTGCCCCAGGACTGAACAGCCAAGCCCACTGAGGGGCGGCAGGCTTAAGGACGCATCTCCCTCCTGGTAGCCCCCCTCCCTCCTCCCAGGCCTCCTTCCCCTGGTCGCTTGCTCCTGCGCCCTGAAATCGCACTCCCTAACACATTAGCAGCACGTGAGCTTTTGCCTCAAGCTGTCCTTTCTGGGGAATCCAGGCTAAGACAATTGGACTTTCCCCAAGATTACACTGACTTTAAGCCATCTGTAAATCTTCCTAGTTATCAACGTTGTAATTAAATACTGAGTTCTTGGGATTGTAAAGGATGGTAGACAGCAAATGCAGACCTGCTCCCTACTCCTCTGGATGAGAGAGGTGTAAGAGGATGAGGGCTCCGGGAAGTAGCAGAGACTCGGACAAAACGTGTCCTATAGCCCTGTTCACTGTCTGCCTTCTCCCCCTCTTCTCTCCTCTGTGCCCTGATATCTGTCCTTCATCTCAACCATTCTTCTGAAGAGGCCCTTTGGAGGACATCCACACCGTCCATCATGTCACATCCAGCGGTCAGGTGTCCTGTTGCTGTCTTACTTGGTCTCTCAGCAGCATTTGGCTCAGTTAACTGCTGCCTGATTGAAGGCTTCTCTAGGCTTCTATGCCAGAGTTACCATCACACCCTACCTCAGGGACTGTTTCTGGACCAGCATTGTCAGACCACTGGCTGTTAATGGAGGGCCCAGGGTCTATCCGCAGCCATCTTCAACTTCTCCATCTGTGCTCTCTCCCCAGACCCTCTCATCCAGTCCCATGGTTTCAGACGTATCTCTAGCCTGATGACTTCCAAGTCCCTGCCTTCTACCTTGTCTTCCTCTCTTGAGCCCCAGACTCCAATCCTCAACTCATTTCTACTTGAATATCTACTTGGATATTTCCATCTATCAACTCATTTGTCCTTGGATATCTCGAACATGTTGACTTTGCTGGGGTCAGCATCTTTCACACGCTCATCTCTCCTTTCTGGAATACTCTTCCCCAGATCTTGACATGGTTGGCTCTCCTTGGGCTCTTTCTTATCACTTGGGTCTCTGCTCGGATATCATTCCTCCAAGAGGACTTCCCTGACCTCTCTGGTTAAGGTGGTCCTGGTCCTGAGATCCTCCCTATCCCGTTACCCAGCTTTATTTTAGCCATGTCATTTATCACTGTCTGAAATTATCTCATTATTTGTTTCCTCCTTCCTTCTTCCTTTGTCTAAGTACTGACTGTCTCCCTCTCCTAGACTACTTGACCTTTACCCTGTTCCCTACTATATCCCTGGAGATTAGAATAGTGCCTGGAATACAATAGGAACTCTTATTCTTTGCCTACAAAATACATATTTGTGGAATTAATGAATATGTGTGGTAGCATTCTGCGTTGGCTACTTCCCTGCGGCAGGCTGTTTTAAATGACTTGAAACAAAGGAGATCAGAGGGTGATTTGCAATCTTTGGAAATAACTGTCTTTTCTGCCCATTAAGAGGAAAATTTCCCTGGCCTTCCCTTCATTACTTTTACAATTATTATGCTTTTGCCCAAAGAATTAGGGTCACAAAGACCTTATTGGATTGTGAGGAATAAAAATCATCCTGTGCCTCCCCTCTGTATCTGATGGGTGTGGAGAATGTTGGAGCTTGGAGGAGGGACCCGAGACGAAAAGGAGGGAATGTATGGTGAACCCAGAGGGCAGGAGTGTCCTGAGAACACTTTAGCCTCCGGGCTGGTTGGCTCAATAGAGGGGTTAATATGTGGTCCTATCCCTGAAGCCTGGACACGGATCCCAACTTCAGACTTCCCTATTCAATAGCTCTGTACCCCTGAGTAAGTCAATTCACTTCTCTGTACTCCAGTTTTCCCGTTTGTATGGAGATGATGATATTGACAAAAATAAAATACCTCTGTCCAGGGTTTGTATAAGAATTAAATAAAATTATCTATCCCGGTAAAATATTTGACGGTTACCAAACTGGATTTCTAGCTAGTTTGCTAAAAGGGGCCAGACTTGAAGCGTCACAGAGCAAGTCAGCTAATAGTTCTTCCAGGGGAATATCCACCTTTGCCTCACATTTATTAAACAGGTTAGACACCCCCTTGGCCCTCCTGCCCCCCACGTTGCTCCTTTCCCTCCTTTCCTGTCTCCTGTTCCTCAGAGGTGCAGAGGAAAAGAGGAAGAAAAGGGAGAAATAAGTATTCCCTCCAATATTTATTTTTTTTCAAGCTTTTATTCGTCTTCTAAGGAACTCTTAACACGCGACTCCCTGGAAAGGCCGCCGGCCCTCAGAAGCCGCCAGAGGGCCGGCTCTGCTCGCTGGTCCCAGCCAGTTCTCCACCACCTTTGCTGCAAGGCAGATCTGAGACCCCCTCCACTCCCCTTCCCGCGCTCCAAGGGAAAGCTGGCGTGTGCCGCGTAGGCTCTCCGCTCGCGCAAGCAGCAGGAAGCGGCTGGGGCCTGCTCTCCGCGGCGGCCGGGGGCCCAGGGCCTTGGGGCCCGTCCCGCGAGCCGCCGCGGCACGAAGCGGGGCTGCAGGCGGGCAGCGGCCGAGCGCGTGGGAACTTGCCTTTGCCACGCGGAGGGGCGGGGCGGGGAGGAGCCACGTCGGAGGCCAGGAGGGAAAGGAGACAGACGGGTGGGCTCCCCCGCCTCCTTCCCACAAGGCTGGGGTCAGCTGTGAGGCGAGACCCAGGACCGGGGCTGAGGTGGCCGCCCTCCGCCGCATCCCGGGCAGGGAATCAGAGGGCCCGCCTCGCTGTCTGGACCTCTCATGGACGGCAAGGGGTGTTCCTTCCGCAGGCCTTTTAACTGCCCCTCACCTCCGCAGACAACCTCTTGCCCGCCAGCTAAGGGGAAGGGGCTGCCTCGGGGTGTGTGTGTGTGTGTGTGTGTGTGTGTGTGTGTGTGCCGCCTCCTTCCCACAAGGCTGGGGTCAGCTGTGAGGCGAGACCCAGGACCGGGGCTGAGGTGGCCGCCCTCCGCCGCATCCCGGGCAGGGAATCAGAGGGCCCGCCTCGCTGTCTGGACCTCTCATGGACGGCAAGGGGTGTTCCTTCCGCAGGCCTTTTAACTGCCCCTCACCTCCGCAGACAACCTCTTGCCCGCCAGCTAAGGGGAAGGGGCTGCCTCGGGGTGTGTGTGTGTGTGTGTGTGTGTGTGTGTGTGTGTGTGTGTGTGTTGGGGGGGCGGGTTTGCTCCAAGATGAAGTCCAGAGGCTGGAAGTCCAAGAGCAAGGTGTCTCTGCAGGGCTGGTGTCCCCTGAGGCTTCTTGCTTCCTCTTCACAGGGTCACGCCTCTGCCCCAGGAGCCCCCTCCTCTTCTTTTGTGGACCCCAGGCACATTGGACTAGGGCCTCACTTTAACCGAATCACCTCTTTGAAGACCTGTCTCCAAACAGGTTACGCTCTGAGGTACTGGAGGTTAGGCCTCCATCGCGTGAGTGTGGGGGCACGATTCAGCCCATAGTAGACTGTGACTCAGGGGGCTCAGTTCTCTTCAATGTGAAGAACAGCTTAAAAGTCCACCAGCGTTCACATCCTCCAACTGGCATGACAGAGGCAAGGAGGGGGGCGGGGGCGGGGAGCTCCGGTGAGGACAGGTGACGGGCTTCTGGCGGGAAGGCCGGGGGCGCTGTGAAGGCGCTGCTGGTGGCCAGAGGGGTGGTGTGCATCGCGCCCCACTTCGTGCGGTCAGTGCCCTGCTGTTGGTGGGCAGAGCTGGGGCTGTCCTCCTGCCCTGCAGAAACCCATGACGTGACACAAGAAGACACCGCCTGCTGTGGCCACCTGGTCCCTCAAGTGGGGAATCCAATGCTCTTCTTAGTCTCACCTTCCCGGGATGAAGCCCTCTGTGGGTCACGGGAAGGACGGAGAGTGAGAAGCGTACTTGGGGTCCAGTTCAGGCCAAGAAGACTCATTAGAAAACCCAGGAAGGTTGTTAAAGGGTCCTAACTTGATAGGCGGGTGGGAAAACCAGGACCTTCCTTGACATTTAAAACCCTCCTCCTCCTCTTTCTTTCCTTCCCGTCTCTGGAGCTACACCTCAAGAGAGCATAGCAAGAGACAGCCTCCAGCATGACGGTCTAAAGATGCCACCTCTACCCATCCGCTGTGATGCTGTGATATGTGTGCGCGTGCGCGTGCGCGTGCATGTGTGCGTGCGTGCGTGTGCGTGCATGGGTGCGTGCGCGTACAATCAGGCCACCGAAGACGGCTGCTCTCTCGCTCTCTGGACATCGCCTGCTGGGCCAGTCCCCGCCTCACCTACACTCTACTCACGTGGCTGACCTTCCCTCTTAATCGTGGAGCCTGATCAGTAACTGCCTACACACCTGCCCCGGCCCAGCTAGTGACTGTGCTAATCTTTAGATCAAAACTCTCCCCGCCACGATAGCTGAGCAAAGGGGCAGTGGAGAGCGGGCTCCGCCGCTGGTCTGTCTGGTGACCGCTGAGCCCCCCTGACATCAGTTCCCCCTCCGCCTGGTAACCTCCCTGCCCCTCAGCAGCGAAGGCTGCTGCCCTGTCCTGCGTGCCGTCTGCACCCACGGCGGGGTGTTGCTCCGGGGCCTGTGTGCGACCCGTCATCCGCTAAACCATGCTGATGTCTGTGTCGCTGACTCCAGGCTCTTTCCTGCGTCTGGGCAAGTTCAGGGCTTGCAGGCCTGTGTGGAGCGGAGCAGCGCAGCACGGGGGGCGTGTGAGTCGAGCTGCGGGAGGTGCGGGGCAGCTGCGGCGGCGCGGGCGCGTCCGAGCTTCCGCGCCACACGCTCCCCCAGCACCGGGGCCAGTTCCGAGCACCCGCTCAGCTTCTGCCTTGCGTGCATCTCCGCACGGTACTCTCATCTATTACACCATCCTCCAAAGCAACTGGAACATTCTCAAGGCCACATTCTAAGGCTTGCCGCAGCCCACCCAGCTGCAAGATGAGAGCTCTGAGGGAGCAACTTGAAACTAAGTTACGAAGAGGCCGCGATTCTGCTGTTCTGAGGTGGCTGTGAAATAGCTTCACCATAGTGTTTATGGGAAGAAAATTCATTCTTTGCGAAATTAGGGGCTACAAAAAGATGTCTAATGATAGAAAGAAAAAAAAAAGCCAAGAAATGGATTTCTGTGGAATCCAGAGATGACTGTACTATCCCCAACTCTCCTGTTTCTTGGGATGAGCTCAGTTTCTCCTTCCAGGGAACATGCCAAATGTTTTCAAAGGACAAACTGTCTGTCATTTCCCACAGCGGTGGCTGGTGCGAGCAACACGGTCCCAACATGGCTGAGGAGGCAAGAAAGGTGGTTTGAGCGGGAGCGGAAAACAACTTGCCCTCCCAGCGCCACGGCCCGCTGGGGTCACGCTCAGAAGCGTTAGAGGGTGGAGACGGTGGAAAGTTCTCCTGCGATGCCAGGGGAGCGGGTGTGGGCCAGGGGCTCAGGCGAGGCATGAATTCTCCTCTGGGAGTTTGGGCTACATGTTTCTGGGGGAAAAAAGTCTGCAACCGTGTTTCTTGCTAAGTAGGCCTGCAATCAGGGAAACCCGACTAACTCTGAGAGAAACTATGGGGCAACAGAGCCGGGGGTGGACCCTGCCTCTGGCCTCCCAGACCTTTCCCCTTCCCCTCAGCAGCAAGCTCGTTACAGCTGCCAATATTTCCAAGAGCCCTCCTAACCCGTCTTCCACAGCCCGCACCTTCCCCCGTGCTGAGGGGCCTCTGCGCTGGTGGAGTTCAAAACGTGTTTACGACTAGTGAATAACCCTGCTAGTTGTAGGAAGATTTAAAACCACAGGAAAAATGTCAACGTGAGATAAATAATTACCTGTTATCGGACCACCCAGAGAATATCCCTGATAATATTGTAGCCTCCTGGTCTTACTTGTCAATGCATGCTTTAAAAAACTTTCAAAACGTACATGATGTATACACACACACACACACACACACATATATATAAAATCCTGTTATCTTCACTTTTCCATTTAACATTACATCACGAGCATTTCTTCCGCGGGTGGTGCCCCCTTGAGAGAATTCCTCAGACGTCAGGGAAATGTTCCAGGCAGAGCCTGCGGGGACCGGCCGCCCCTCTTTCCCTCACTGAGAAAGCACAGGGCTCGGCAATTGGGACTCAGCAGAGCCTGGGTCTTACCCCAGCTTGGTGCTTCCTTCCAGGTCGGTCAGAGCTGTTCACCTACTCACGCCAAGTTCCCTCCCATGGGAGCTGCTCAAGCTTTCCACAGTTTCAGCATCAACGATACTTTTGTCCGCTCCCCGTGGGGAGAGGGCTGGATAGCCCGCTTTTGTGTCCTTGATGGATCCAGCCCAAGTTCGATGGACCCGTGTACTTGCTCAGTTTCCCTTGATGGCCCGGTTCCAAGAACAGCTCAGAAGCCAAGGAAACCAGAATCCATGCCCCTGCAGCCAAAATGGACAGGCTGTTTCCTGATACTCCGCGTGTGTGTGTGTGTGTGTGCGTGTGTGTGTATGTGTGTGTAGTCCCAACCTGTGATTTTATTTCTGTCATAGTATAAAACAGCTTAGTGCACAGTTTTTTCCCTGCTTTCATGCAAATAGATGATCTAGCCTTCCCCAGCTGACTCAGCTGTGAAGAATAAGTGGCTGTGAATGAAAATTTTTGCAAAGGAATCCAACCAACAACTGAACCAGAGCTTTGTTGATGAAAATCATCAGCGTTTTAGTAGATGTATAGCTGCTTCCTCGGGTGTGAACTATATATATTGTAGGTAATTTGTTTCTTTTTAAAAAAATTTTTATTTGTTTAGTACTGTTTATTTTGGGCTGTGTTGGGCCTTTGTTGCTGCACGCGGGCTTTCTCTAGTTGTGGCGAGCGGGGGCTACACTTTGTGCGGTGCACGGGCTTCTCATTGCGGTGGCTTCTCTTGTTGTGGAGCACGGGCTCTAGGCACGTGGGCCCAGTAGTTGCGGCACGTGGGCTCAGTAGTTGTGGCTCGCGGACTCTAGAGTGCAGGCTCAGTAGTTGCGGCGCGTGGGCTTAGTTGCTCCGCGGCGTGTGGGATCTTCCCAGACCAGGGCTCGAACCCGTGTCCCCTGCATTGGCAGGCGGATTCTTAACCACTGCGCCACCAGGGAAGCCCTGGTACCAATACCAACGTTTGCAAATAACTTATTTTTTAAATTGTGAGAAAAGATTTACCATTTTAGCCATTTTAAAGTGTACAGTTCTGTGTCATGAAGTACGTTCACATTGTTGTACAACCATCACCACCTGTCCGTCTCCAGAACTTTTTCATTTTTCCCAACTGAAACGCTATACCCATTAAATAATATCTCCCCGTTATCCCTTCCCCAGCCTCTAGCAACCATTCTTCTACTTTCTGGAAAATAACTCATTTTTCACATCAATTAGAGTGTATTCTAGGTTATGCTTATATCATTGCTCACATTCATTCACTCATTTATTCATTTAACAGATATTTATTGAAGGCCCGTACTGGTGAGTAGAACAAAACACCCGCCCATGTGAAGCTTATGTTCTTAACCAATTAACTGATAAAAATAAAATAAGTGTAGGGTAGTAACAAATGCTATGTAGGGAAACAGTTGCCAGGTGGTCCAAGATGGTTTCTCGCAGGATGTGAAATTGTTGATGGAGACTTAAGTGAAGTGAGAGAGAGTCATGCAAGAATCTAAGGGAGGAGAATGGGGGGGGGGGAGGTCCCGGGACGGGGGAAAGCCTGGAAGGAAGAGATGCACCAACCCTGAGGAGGTGTATCAATTACAGGAGTTTCGCTCCAGGTATTAGAATATCCAATCAAGAATGGCTTATGGGGGCTTCCCTGGTGCTGCAGTGGATAAGAATCAGCCTGCCAATGCAGGGGACACGGGTTTGAGCCCTGGTCCAGGAAGATCCCACATGCCGCAGAGCAACTAAGGCCGTGCACCACAACTACTGGGCCTGTGCTCTAGAGCCCGCGAGCCACAACTACTGAGCCCACGTGCCGCAACTCCTGAAGCCCGCGCGCCTAGAGCCTGTGCTCCGCAACAAGAGAAGCCACCACAATAAGCCTGTGCACTGCAACGAAGAGTAACCCGTTTGCCGCAACTAGAGAAAGCCCGTGTGCAGCAATGAAGACCCAACACAGCCAAAAATAAATAAATAAAAATTAAAAAAAAAAAAAAGAATGGCTTATGGGAATTCCCTGGTGGTCCAGTGGTTAAGACTCCGTGCTTCCGCTGCCAGGGTCCTGGTTTTTGATCCCTGGTTGGGGAACTAAGATCCTGCAAGCCCGTGGTGTAGCCAAAAAAAAAAAAAAAAAACAATGGTTTAGACCACCCTTTCTCAACGTGAGACCTGGGGATCCCCTGGGGATTCCCAAGACCCTTTTAAGGCATCCATGAGGTTAAAGCATGTTCATAATAAGAGCAAGACCACCTTCATTATTTCACAAGTGTAAAGTGGAGGTATTCCAGTAGCAACGTGATGTGTGGTATCACAGAGATGAAGTGCAGAAGCAATTATTATTAGCGCCCAGCCATCTCCCATTAACTCAGACTTAAAGAGATTTGCAAAAAGGTAGAACAACCACTCTTCTTACTAATTTTTTCTTTTGGAACATATAATTATTTTTTCATAAATCCATGTTGTTTATATGAACAACAAATGGGTTTATTATCTTTATTTATAAATACTTAAACTTTTTCTCTGTCTCAGTTTCTAGCATGGTAAATACTGAGCCAGAGCACACATAGACAGAAGCTCTTTGGGATTCTCAGAAATTTTTTTTAAGATCTATTTTTATTTACTTATTTTTGGCTGCGTTGTGACTTCAGTCGCGGCACACGGGAGCTTCGTTGACGCACGCGGGATCTTTCATTGTGGCGCGCGGGCTTCTCTCAGTTGTGGCGTGCAGGCTCCAGGGCGCGTGGGCTCTCTCGTTGAGGCGCACGAGCTCAGTAGTTGTGGCGCATGGGCTTAGTTGCCCTGTGGCACATGGGATCTTAGTTCCCTGACCAGGGATCGAACCTGTGTCCCCTACACCGGAAGACGGATTCTTTAACCACTGGACCACCAGGGAAGTCCCGCCTCAATACTTTTTAAGAGCTGAAAGGGGCCCTGAAACCAGAAGTCTGAGAACCACTAGCTTAACCAATAAGGATATTTGTTATCTCACATGATCAGAGGTTCAAAGGCAGAGTGGCGGCCCCTGGGGTAGATGCAGCGGTTCAACCATGACATTGAGAACAAGGGTGCTTTCCAGCTTTCCACCTTTCCATCTGGCTACTCTCAGCTTATCAGCAGCATCCCTTCTTCACGGTCAAGAGGCAGATGTTTGAGCAGTTATAGACACTGCGGATACGCACACATCTGGCCAAGAAAGGAATCTCCTCCCATGAGTCTCTACAGTAGGGGAAAATTTTTGCCTAAAAGCTTTCCTACAGAAACAGTTGGCCAGGACCAGGCCACATGCCCACACACGCCCTAAGTCCTAGAGGTGAGTCTTGGCATTTTCAGCTTCTATGGAAGGGGTTTCTGCAGCACGAAAGGTGGGGGGAGGGTACTGTAGGGCTGGGGCATGGGAACAGCTTGGCCTGTTGGAGAAGCCACGGGCCATCCACAGTGGGAGCATGGGAACACTGTTGGTGACACGTGTGGAAGAAAGTGAGGAGAAGGTTAGCATCTACTACTTTAGCTTAGAAAATGTTATTATAGCTGGGTCTGAGGTTGACCTCGGTCCTAGGTAATTTTTGATAAGGTTCAGTCAACAGCAAGAAAGAGATCCAGCTGTTTTGCTGGATGAAAGCTTGATACGAATTTAGAATCCATTATCCTAAATTCCTTAAAACTTAAGCCATAAACGCAGCAAGTTAAGGGTTGGACTTTTTATGACACATTTTAATTTCTTCACCAGACTTTTAATTAAAAGGTAATCTGATATACAATAGCCAAGATATGGAAGCGACCTAGGTGTCCATCAACAGATGAACGGATGAAGAAGACGTGGCACATATACACTACGGAATACTACTCAGCCGTAAAAAGGAATGAATGAATGTTGCCATTTGCAACAGCATGGATGGACTTGGAGGGTGTTATGCTGAGTGAAATAAGTCAGAGAAAGACTTATTTCTGTATGATATACTGTATGATATCACTTATATGTGGAATCTAAAACATACAACAAACTAGTGAATATAACAAAAAAGAAACAGACTCACAGATATAGAGAGCGAAGTAGTGGTTACCAGTGGGGAGAAGGAAGTGGGGAGGGGCAAGGTAGGACTAGGGGACTAAGAGGTACAAACTACTATGTATAAAATAAACAAGCTACAAGGATATATTGTACAGCACAGGGAATATAGCCAATATTTTATAGAATAACTATAAATGAGATATAATACTTAAAATTGTAAATCACTATGTTGTACACCTGAAACTCATGTAACATTGTACTATACCTCAATTGAAAAAAAAAGGGGAATCTGATTAATGCAGGAGGAGCAGGAAAGGATTATGGGAAGGGTGGGTAAGGCATTTTGTAATTATGGCAGGAGTATCAGGCTTTTTACCTGGAAAGCCTGGGCTGGCCAGCAGTTACTTGCATCTTGGACTTGGGCTGCACCTTCCCTAGGCAAAGGGCAGAAGTGCAGGTGACCCCTAAAGACAGTTCTTCCTCTGTGCTCTTTGCTAATTGGGAGTGGACTCCAAAAAACTGCCCATACAAACCCAAGCCAGATGGATCACAATTTTGCTTGTACTTTGTATTATCATTTCCCATCAATGATTTTTTTTTTTCAAATAGTCAATCAAACGTTTATTGATACTCTTCTAAATACTGGACACTGGTTAATTGACCCTCGACACAAAAATAGGCTTAAGTGTCATAAGCTCAAGAAATTCCCAAGTGGAAAATTTTCATGGCCTTAAGAAGTTGGTTTTTAGATATAGTGTCACATGATTTCCTTTAGTCAAAATGACCCTGTATCTAAATATGTCTGTTAGAATGTACTTTGCTTGATTTTACAAAAGTCCTCAAAAGGGCAATCATGGGCTTTCATGATGGGAATTCTGATTTTGAAAATGATGACCCGGACATGGGAATGTCAGTGTGTTGATGGTGGGTGTATGTTCTAGAAGCAACGCAGTAAAGTTCGTCTGGTAAATTTTGTTATCTGGCCTAGTGCAGATAACAAAATCAAGGCTGAAAAAAATATAGATTTGTTGTTACTGATATTGTTTTGTAATTGAAGTTCTATTTATTAGAGATTTACTATTTAGGTCAGACATTTGCTGATTCAGTTTTTAAAGAATTTGCAAACATTGCTTCCTCGGGCTGCGCCAGCCCGGGGGTGTAGAGCACAGAGGCATGAATAATAACTGTAGTTATAATAAGGCTGGGAGCACTGAACTTTTACCCTGCCCCCATCCGCAAGGCACCAGGCCTGGGGGGAGGGAGCAACGTGCTTGCAGTTTGGGCCTGCCAGCAGTGTCAGCTGAGGTAGGGTGCTTTGTCATGTAACGGAGGGCAAGGAAAATGTGCATGTTCACGAAGCACGGGGCTTAACGGATTAGTTTATGGGACCAGTCAAAGCTGTGTTAATAGAAGGAATGCAAATTCCCTATGTATTCCAGACAGGAGAGGGTTTTGGATGAAAATTAATCCTGGTCAAGGCAAGAGACGTTTGATTTTAAATACGCTAAGAGAAACCAGCTGCAGTTCCAAATGGAACACCCCCCATCTTTGAAACCAGAGCTCACTCCTCCCATCTCCCTGCAGCCCACTGGCTGCAGTGCAGAAGCATCAGTGATCTGGGAGAGATGAAAGGGCGTCAACACCCTTTTGACACCAGAGGCTTGTGAAATTTGCAAGACACAGAGAAGGAGAAAGAGGGGAATTGAGGCTTGATCCTTTCTGTAAAGAAGGGTGATGGATGGGGGAGAGGGTAGGGGAAGAGTCTTGGAAGGGGAGGGGGTTTACGGGCAAGGGCTGCCTGAAGAGAGAGAAGGGAGAGATTTGCAAAAAAAAACAACAAAAAAAAACTCTTTCTACTACAACACAGAACATTCTAGATGTTGTTTCTAAATTCAAAAGAAAAAAGATTGAACTATAGTCAGGATTCTAATAGATTTAGTATACTTTACATGTAGCAAATGGCGAGGTGTTTGTGGCTATGGTTTGCAGAGGTATGGAAGGAGTGATGACAGGAATGTTACTTGGACTTAACGTATTCTCCAGCAGGTATCAGAAATAGCTGGTTCAATACAAATCCAAGAAGTTCCCTAAGAGAAATGGCAAAGGGAACTTTGCAGGATGAGTAGTTGAACCTGCCTACATGGATGATTTAGGCTTCTCCAACAGGCCTGTTCCTCTTGGTTGCAGATGCTGGACACTGGTTGCTCTTAATTTCTTCTTCAAAGGTGAAAAAGGGATGTAACATTGGTGGTAAGAGAGCCCATCCTTACCTCCGAGAGAAGAGTAGTGGCAACTCTGAGACAGATGAGGTCAGGGTAGTTGGCTCTGGTTTCTACACAGGCAGAGTGGGAGAATCTGTCCAACCTTCTCTCCCTGGCAAATCTGGCCTTGGATTCCAGCCCAGGCCAGGAGCTCCATCAGGGCTGGGCTTGAGGGAGAGCATGCTTGGTTAGCAGGTATGAGGCAATGGAACAAAAGCAAAATTGGGTCCCAAGCAAGGGTGGGTCAGACCTGGGTTCTGGGTCATAGTGTAAAGTGGAAACTGGTGTTGAGTCTTGGGAAGGGGCAAACAAGGAAACAAGTTTGGACTTGAACCATCAAGTTTAAAACCAGGATTTGAAGGGGTGGGTTGGCAGCCCTGAATTGGCAAGTAGATGAGTCTGGGAGGATGAGCTAGCTCAGAAAGATCCCCGAAGAAAACCTACACAGGCAAGAACATTTATGGAGTGGAACGGATCGAGCTGTTGAGAGCCAGTGTAAGGACAGTGGAAACTAGGATCTGCTCTGGCCCGTGGAAAACCAGAATGGCTGCCAAAAAGAAAGGGCGAATCCTCTGGGACACCTCCCCTGGGAAAGGGGAGGGCAAAGCATTCAGGGAGCCCTCCTCTCCTCCACTCCCCGCCATGCCTTGGCCTTTTCAGCCCATACGGTGTCTCTAGTTGTCTTGGTGGAGCCCGTAACTGGACAGGTTTCCCTGGTGTGTGCTCACTCTTGGGTAGGTGTTCTTTGTGCTAACGACCCACGAGGAGGGGCTGCTGACGCCTGCGGGGGATCCTGGACAAGGAGGGGCTCTCTGCCTGCTCTGCAGACTTTGAGGCTTCTCATCGTCCATAACTGTGTGAGCCAGTTCCCTATGCTAAACCTCTCTGTCTGTCTGTCTCTCTTTGTATACACACACACACACACACACACACACACACACACACACACACACACACACAGGAAACAGGAGATCTGTATATTCTGTCTATCTGTATCTCTCTGGCTCTGTTTCTCCGGAGAACCCCGACTAAGACCTTCTCTCACTCCTCCCTTCATTCTCACCGCTTATCCTCTTTGACCCCTTTTCCCTCCAGGGCCCCTCCCCTGCTTCTTCTTCCCTATCATGCTTTCCTACAGAAATAATCATGTTTCAGTCCTTTTCATTCTTCCTTTCAACTGTGCCTCGGAGTCTTCCATAGTGTAGAAGAAAAAGCTCCACGTGTGAGTAAAGGCACTTTTGCATTTTAATCCTGGCTCTTGCACTTATTAGCTGTGGTGACCTGGACATGTGTCATCGCCATTGCAGTTAAGCTGAGTGGAAACCTCACTGCCCCAGGACCTGTGTCAACCCTGGAAATGTTCTAAGCCAGCTGTTTCCTCAGCTTCCTGAGAACAGAGTGTGTCTTACACTATGACAGCAGCCTCGACCTCCAAGTATGCATGAGGCACACAGTAGGTGCTCAATATATGTGTGCCTTGTGTCAGGAGCACAATGTTATAAGCACCAACTTTGAGACCAGCTGTGCCACGAACCCACCTCTGAGACGCAGAGATGGTGCTTTATGGAGAGTGCCTGGACTTTCTAAAAGCCTGGAAAATCACCCAACGTGTCTCTAAATCCAGCTACAAATTTACCTAGGCTCCCGGTCACAATGTCTTTCTTGGTTTCTTTCGTGTTTGTTACCCTCCTGGTTTTAATGTCTCTCTTGTATGCTGCCTTCCTAAATCCTGACCTTTGGCTCCGGACAGATCTCTCATTCCACTCCTGGCTTTGGCTTTGGCCCACCTATCTCTTTGGCCTGAAGTCCCAGCTCCAAATTCTGCCTTGGAGTCCGCAGCTGATTTCCCCCCATGCCTAGGCCCTTGCTGGATCCTGGAAAACTGCATCATCAGGAACAGTGCACGGGACCCTGTTGTACATCGTCCATGTATTTGGTGACTCAGTCTTTACCAGTCTGTGAATACAGGTAGAGTCTCATTTAAATGAATGCCCAAATCTTAGTTGCTCTGAGGTCTCACCTTTTCAATCTTTTATAGTAGCCTCTCCTACTTTTACAAAATCACTTAGGAAATACCAGGGTACTTAGACATATTCACAAACTAGTGCTGGTCACCGGCTGCCACTATGGCTACTTGAACTTGGACCAAATGATCCAGATCCTAACAGCTGTACACATGCTGCTTCATGGGCAACGCTTAGATTCCACTGCTGTGACCACCACTAGACGCTGGTGGAACGGGAGACCCACCATGCGCAATGCCAATAAAACTGGAACATCCCTGGTGCTCTAAGAAACCCGAAACCCTCTTTGCCACCTTGGGAAGCAGGAGGCTGCTTCTCTTCTCGCACGAAGCAAGCTCACTACCTGGGGTCTGCAGGACGGTCCGAGTACGAGTAGTTACATCGTACCTGGAAATAACCACCTTTCCCTAATTCTCAGACCCTGTCACTGGATCTAGCTTTCAGAACCATTCAGGTGCCAAGACAAGTCAATGGGGGAAATACAGTCTTTTCAACAAATGGTGCTGGGACAACTGAATATCCACATGTAAAAGAATTAAGTTGAATGCATATCATATACCATACACAAAAATCAACTCAAAATGGAAAAGAAACATAAATGTGAGAGCTAAAATTATAAAACTCTTAGGGACTTCCCTGGTGGTCCAGGGGTAAAGAATCTGCCTTACAATGCAGGGGACGTGGGTTCGATCCCTGGTCGGGGAACTAAGATCATGTATGCCGCGGGGTAACTGAGCCTGCGCACCACAACTACGGAGCTCACCTGCCTCAACTAGAGGCCCCATGCCACAAACTACAGAGCTCACACGCTCTGGAGCCTGCGCGCCACAACTAGAGAAGCGCAAACCCGCCGCCACCACTAGAGAGAAGCCCGCGCGCCACAACGAAGAGCCCGCGTGCCTCAGTGAAGATTCCGCATGCCACAACTAAGACCCGATGCAGCCAAAAATAAATAAATAAATGATAAATAAATCTTAAAAAAATAAAATTATAAAACTCTTAGGAGAAAACCTAGGAATAAATCTTTATAATCTAGGGTTAGGCAATGATTTCTTAGATGTGACACCAAATGCACAATGAAAGGAAGAATTCATAAATTGGACTTTATCAAAACTAAAAACTATTACACTTCAAATGACATCATCAGGAAAGTGAAAAGATAACTCACAGAACTGGAAAAGCTAGCATATTATATAACTGATAAGGGACTTGTATCCAGAATATATAAAGAAATAACTCTTACTTAATAAGAAGAAAATAAATACTTCCATTTTAAAAATGGGCAAAGGATTTGAAGAAACATTTCTCAAAAAAGATATACACATGGCCAGTAAGCACATGAAAAGATGTTCGACATCATTAGTCGTTAGGGAAATGCACATTAAAACCAAAATGAGATACCACTTTATACTTGCTAGGATGGCCAGAATAGAAAAGCCAATAACAAGTGTTGGTGAGGATATAGAGAAAGTGCTGCTGGAATGTAAAATAGTGCCATCGCTGTGGAAAAATCTGGCAGCTTCTCAAAACGTTCCCACATGACCCAACAATTCTCTTAGAGAAACAAAAATAAAAGTCCCGCAAAGACTTGCACAAAATGTTCATAGCAGCATTGCTCACAGTAGCCAAAAAGTGGAAACAACCCCCTTGCCCCTCAACTGGTGAATGGATAAATAAAACGTGTTATATCCACACAGTATAATATGATTAATAATAAAAAGGAATGAAGTACTGATACATGCTACAACATGGGTGAACCTCAAAACCATTAGGCTGAGTTGAAAGAATCCAGTCATAAAAGACCACGTATTACATGTCTCCATTTATATAAAATGTCCATAAAATGCACATCTATGGAGACAAAAAGTAGTTTAGTGGTTGCCAGAGATTAGGGGAAGGGTGGGGAGTGGCTTTAAGTGGGTACGTGGTTTCTTTTTGCGGGGATGAAACGTTCTAAAATTAGACAGCGGTGTTGGTTGCGCAACTCTGTAAAGGTACTGAAGACCATTGAATTGTATACTTTACATGGGTGAATTTTATGGTATGTAAATCATATCTCTATAAATTTTTTTTTAAAAGAAGTTTGATTAATTCAGGGATATTTGTCTCCAAGACAGATAAAACTTCTTGCAACTTAAAAAAATATATCAGTTACTTCAGGTGCAGTTCCTGGGGCCTCTGACCTCTGTGAGAATCTACAAAAAGATTTTTGAGACCTAAAAAAAATGTATTGGCTTTAAACTGTAAAGGCTTATTTGAAATAAATCAAAAGCTGACAAAATATAATAATACGTCAACTAACCAATGAAAGCCAACTCATATGAAACTAAAATGCATACACATACATTGATGTAATATGGGATGTGGGGGTGTTTCACATGTGACATGAAGGGATGAGACCCCCAGGAGCAGGGTGCTAGGGCTATGAGAGTCTTGGGACAGGGAAGCTGCTTCTCGTAGCCAATTTTTTTCTTTCCTTGAAGTGAGGTCTTTCTTAAGGCTTCTGTAGTCCTCCCCTGTAGGCTTGCCCCTTTCTGGGCTTCCAAGTTCCTCAGACATAACAATGATAGACAGGGTTCAGGTTTTTTGCCTTCCAAAAAGTTTGTTATCCTATGCAAAAATCAGTTGTATGCAAAGTAGTTTTATAATAGAGCAAATCAAGTGCTCTCATTCCACTCAACAGAGGAACCCAGCTCCGCTGTGCAAGGCACCTGGTTCCAAACCACCCTGGAATGGCCCTTACCGTGTTGCAGAAAATATATGTCCACGCTTGTGTCCTCCACATTAAAAATAGTGTGCTCCCTGAGGATTTGGATGTGTCTCATTTACTACTGGACCCCAGGGCCCAGCGCAGTGCCAGGCACATGCTCTGGGCCCAAAAAGAAATTGCTTAATAGGTATGTTATTTTTATTTATGGTGTTCAGGGTGACAATCACCACGTGCCTGGGTTCTTGCTTTCACGTTCTAAACTTCTGTGCTCACATACCAATAAAGTGGCTCAAAAAGTAAATAAATTAAAACCTTTAAAAGTAAATAAATTCCAATCCTCTTTGGGAAAGAATATAAGAGGAAAAGTGTTATCGTATCACTATTGGGCAACCGTTACAGTAATATTTCATTCATGCAAGAATCATCAATGGATGCTAAAGTTAGCGGGTGAAAGTTGAAGGATTAACAGGATATTTACACAGTCTCGAAGTATCTTTCCACAAGATGGTGATATCATGGTTTATAAGAAATAGGTATTTGGTCATTCAGATGACCAAAATGTATACTTCTCATACATTCGGTCTTCACCTACAGTTCCTGGCTCACAGCTCCCCAAACCTTTGGAATTTCCTGAGCTATAAGAGCAATGGGATGATTATTTGGTCCCTTGTCTTCAGTTCCTGAAAATGCTTTGGGGGAGGTGACTTTCGGATCCCACCCAAGAGTGGGGGCTGGTTGCCAGGAAAACCACCCATGAAATCAGAGGGTTGGAACTTTCGGTACCATCCCCCATCTCGGTGGAGGGGAGAGGGGCTGGAGGTTGAATGAATCGCCAGTGGCCAATGATTTAATCAATCACGCCTGTGTAATGAAGCCTCCATTAAAAACCCCAAAGGAGAGGGTTTGGAGAGCTTCCGGGCTGGTGAACATGTGGAGATTTGGTGAGAGTAGAGTGTTGGGAGAGACCCTTTCCCCATACCTCACCCTATGTATCTCTTCATCTAGCCGTTGATTCATATCCTTTTATGATAAATCAGTCATCTGGTGAGTAAACGGGTTTTCCTGAGTCCCGTGAGCCATTCTAGAAAATTAATCAAACCCGAGGAGCGGGTTGTGAGAATCTCTGATTTATAGTCAGTCGGTCAGAAGAACAGGTAATAATAACCTGGGCTTGTGACTGGCATCTGAAGTGGAGGGTGGTCTTGTGGGACTGAGCCCCCTACCTGTGGAATCTGATTCTATCTCCAGGTAGATAGTGTCAGAAATGAGTTGAATTCTTGGACACCCCACTGGTGTCAGAGAATTGCTTACTGGTATGGGGAAGCCTACACACACACACACACACACACACACACACACACACACATTGGAATTGGGTCCGGGAACCCTTATTAATTTTACAAAGAGAAATTAATAACTTTTCAGAGCAGACGCCATCCCAACTGACGGCCAAAGTTAACATCACCAGTAACGGGACAAATTGCCACCTCTTGAAATGATGCACTGAGAATAACACAGCATTAGTTCTGGAGGATTCTGGTGCAAAATACACAAACTGAATCTAATCATGAGAAAAGCATCAGATGTACCCAAACTGAGGGACATTTTACAAAATAACTGACTCCTCAAAAATGTCAAGGCTAGGAAAAACAGGCCAAGACAAATTTTTCCAGGGTGAAGAGGACTAGGAAGACACTAGAACAGAATGCAGCCTATAATTTGGGGTTTTCTCTTGTCTTTCTTTTGGGGCATTAAGGACATTATTGGGCCAATTGGCAAAACCTGAAAAGAGTCTATAGGTTAGCTAATAGTATCGTATGAGGGTTAATTTTCTGAGTTTGATTATCCTCCTGTGGTTATGTTGCACATAAGCCCTTGTTCAGGAAATACCCACTTAAAGTGTTTACGGGTAAAGGGGCAATATGTCTTCAACTTACTCTCAAGTGTTTCAGGAAAAAAAATTTGATATACAAAGAATGATAAAGTGAATGTGGTAAAACATTAACATTTGGGGAATGTGGGTAAAGGTCGTATGGAACTCGATGTACTATTCTTGCAATTTGCTGGGAAGTCGGCAATTATGCCAAAAAAAAAAAAAGGTGAGAAATGTTAAAATATCTTTTGTCTCTGGTCATTAAAGCCATTGTTGGATGTCATTTGTGGCACTGGGGGAGGCTGGTAAACACGGGAAAACTCGTCCAAAGGACTCGGAGTCATTAGCATTTCTTACCTTTCTATTTTCTCTCTTGGCAAGGCCCATCCTTTTGCGTGGGTCCGGATAAATTTGATTTCTGTGCAATATGAATTTATAAATTCCATATGTTAGAATGTGCATTTGGATACATATCTTCCAAAATAACAGTGGCTTAAACGGGATAGAAGTTTAGTTTCTCTCTCGAGGAACAGAACTCAGCAGCCTGTCAGCCCAGGGCTGGTCCGGAGGGAGGCTCCTTTATCAATAGAGATCAAGTCTTACTGCTCTGATGTGCTCAGCGTGTGGCCTCATGATCCAAATTGGCGACTCAGGCTCCAGACAGCACATCTCTACTCTAATCAGTAGGAAATGGGAAGGAACAAGAAGGGTGTCCCACAGTCTCCATTTAGGGACGTTTTCTGGACATCGCACACAACAGTTTTGGTTACATCTCTTTGTTCCAAGGCAACTTCTAGCTGCAAGAGAGGCTGTGCATTGCATTCTGGGCAGTCACGTTCCGTCCAAAAATCAAGGAGGAAGAGAATGGTTATTGTGGGATGTGAAATAAAGTTCCCGCGTCCCAAAGCGAGAGAAAGGCGCTCTGTAAGGAAACGCCGGCAACTATGACTCAGGTGACAATATTGGGACTGCCTGGTGGCATACAGGATAATAGATTTGGGGGTGGCCTAGGACGTGTAAGTGGAGACAAGAGCTGTCTGGAAAGAGGAGAAGAAAATGGAAACAACCCTATGGATGACGTGGGAAGTGAGATGAAATAGAGCTAAGACCTCTGCTTAAGTGACTAAGACTCCAGCTGAATAGGGAGAAAGGGAAGAATCAGGAAAACAGGAAAAAGGAGGAGACTGGGAAGAAAGGACAAGGGAGAGATCAGGAGTGACAGGGGGTAAAGTCCAGCTGTTCCAGCTGCTGGAGGCTGGCTCTGGGGTCCCTGGGACTGTGGCCTCTTACTCACCTGTAAGGAGAGTCCTGGGAAGCACAGCTTGGTCTGGTCTAAGGAACCAGCAGTCATTTGTGGTGTTGGAGACTTTCCTGACTTCAGGAAAAGCCTTTAGACAGCTAAGCTGGGGGAGCAGACCCAGGTCCAGAGCCAGAGAAAAAACTTAGGCTACCCTGAGAAGAAACCCTGATTGTGTGCCACTGGGAGTTTTAATGACTCCTGATAGATCAACCCATGGCTTCGCTGCCGCCTTCAGGGATATCGCGGGGATGGCTGGAGGGCTCAGTGCAGTGGCTAAATACTGGGAAAGCTGCTCACAAGGCTTCTGAGTCAATAGATTTTTTTTTTAGTCCCCTTGAAAAAAACTGCCTTTCATCCAATAAATACTTCCCTGGGAGGAGAATCATCAGGGATATTTACCTTTCAGCCAAGCCTATGGGGCAAAAAGATGTATTGAGGTAAAATGATGCCCTTGAAGTTTCCTAGGGAATCGGCAAGCTTGTTCATAAAGCACTTCATTTAGAGCAAAATGGTTACATTATAGCGTCCTAGAGCTGGAAGGGACCCTTCTCTTGGGGTATAAACATTTCTACAGAAGGCTGCAGAGACTGGAGTTTGCTTTGTTTATGGAAATGTGCTCCACCTTTTGCTCCTGAGAATTTCACGACGGTGGACCTTCCCTTTGCCAATAACTTCAGAGTCGAAGACTGGCGAATGTTTGCAAGTTTTGCGGAATGTTACGCAAACCCGAACCCGAACCCCTTTGAAGAGCTTCGGCCGCGGTTGAGGGCCTGTGCCTGCTCCCAGGACATCACTTCCCTGAGGCCTCAAACTGTTCTTTAAAAGGACGAGGGACACCAAGATACTAATGAGAGCAGTGACAAAGCAGCGGGAAAGTTCTGGCATCTCAGTCTAGACCCAAGCATTGCAAACTGCTTGGCCTAATAAAAACACACTGAAGGCAACACATTTTTGTTTCGTAACATATGAGAGGGCAGGTTGCCAAGTACTTGGCTATGAATGTGGAATCCATTAAAAAAAAAAAATCCCTGCACTTTGTCCCTGTCCTCATACTGGATTAACCCTATAGCATCAGAAGTGACACCAGAGATTTCCTCAAGTCATTTGAATGTGAAGCTTTCTTTCGTGGCAGTGACCTTCTACAAAACTGGCAAAGCAGCTTCCGGGGGGGTCCTTTCAGGTATGTACACTGGCCTGTAGGTAGAAAGTGTAAGAAACCTTCCCCAAACCTTTCTACTGAAGAGTTATCTGCTGGGGAGAAAGATTAAAGTTAAACTAAACAGAACAAAAAATGCCTAAGTGTTGTTTGTTTTCCTGAAAGTAAAATTTGACTTATAATTAAAACACACATTTTTTTTTTTTTAAAGGAGGATCTTAGGGGCTTTTTTTTTTTTTTTTTTTTTAATCCCCTAGCTCATTCTTAGCCCAAACCCTCACGACTCCTTTTTATCTTTGGGGGTGATATTGAAGAGTGGAATCCTTCATCGTTAAACTGAAGGAACTTTAGAGACCATTCAATCCAACACCCCAGTTTGATGGGTAGGGAAGTGAAGTAATTAGCCCAGGGTCTCCTGGCAAACCAAAGCCCAGGTCACCCATCTCCGAGTCCCAGCATCTCCCAGTATCCTAACACTTCTGAAGAGTAGGCTCGCCACAAGAGAATTCATCACTGAACTGTGTACTTCTTGCTGTTTCTGCGAATGAAAAGCTCCGCTCCAAAACTTCAACTACTAGAAATAAGGGAGTTAGACTTGTAAGCCCTAAATGCCATTGCCGGTTACAATAAGGTCTAGGAAGAAAATGTCCTCAAACATATTATCCAATTTGAGTGCCATTTTCCTGTGGGAGAAGTCTTGGTTCAATTGTGAATGGCAAAAATAGGTTACCAGGGTGTTTCTGGTTTGTTTTGTTTGTTTGCTCGTGTGATATCAGTTCTTAACTGGAACATGGGAGGTGAAAGGCAGGAAGAAAAGAAATGGGTATTTTTTTTAAAACTGAAAGCTTTGAAAGGAGTAAGAGCTAGCCTTGCTGCAGACTTTCTCCATCCAGGCCATGGCTGGAGATGCCTGTAACCCTCAAACAATCATTCCCATTTTACATATAGGGAAATGACAGCAGAGAGAGGCAAAGGACTTGCCCAGGGTCATCTGATCGCAGGAAACAGCAGTTCAGGTGACTTGTTCCAGAATTTGTGCTTCTAGTCACAGACGATGGGACTCTTCTCCAGACCTATTGAGAGGTATGGGTTCTGCCTTCAAGTTGGCTGCTTCCTCTTCGACAGTTCTGTGGCCTTTATTTCCTTCCTGCTCTGCTGATTCAGGACCCCAGGAAGCCTGGCTTCCTGTCAAGATCATTTTGAGGACTGCCAGCAGAAATGCAGACTCAGCAAAGCAGTGCTCACCACGGGAGAGGCTGCAAAAGGTCAGAGAACCAGAGGCAAAGGCAGACCCACAGGAGTGCTTGTGCACGCAAACATGCGCTGAAAATAACCTTCTAGGGGAGACAGGGAAAGGGGGTGGGTACAAGAACTGAAAAGCAAAACAACACGGATGAACCTGGGGGAGATTATGCCGAGAGAAATAAGCCAGACACAGACTGACAAACACTGCAAGATCCCACTTACACACGGAACCTCAAAAAGTCAAACTCTTAGAACCAGAGAGTAGAATGGTGGTTGTCAGGGGCTAAGGAGTGGGGAAAATGGGGAGATGTTGGGCAAAGGGCACAAACTTTCAGTCTGTAATAGGATGACTAAGTTCTAAAGATCTAATGTATGGCATGGTGACTACAGTTAATAATATGGTACGAGAGACACTTGAAATTGGCTAAGAGAGTAGGTCTCAATTGTTCTAACTCCCCATCCCTCCCCAAAAAGGTTAAAGTGATGAACGTATTAATTAACTTGATTGTGGTAATCATTTCACAATGTATATGTATGTTAGGTCATCATGTAGTACACCTTAAGGAACTCGCTTTGTACAACCTAAAAGAGAAGAGCAAGAAACAGCAACTAGATAAGTTTGGGGATGCCAGAAATTCTTTAACAGTCTCTTTATTTCCTTTTAGAAAGAAATATTTCTGCCTTTATTAGGAAGGAGAAAAATATAGTCTTTTGTTTGTTAAATCTATCCACTGAGTTTTAAATTTTTATTTATTCGTTTTTAAATCGGGATGAAATTCACATAACATAAAATTAACCAAAGTGCACAATTCAGTGGCATTTAGTACACATTCGTGACGTGCAACCCCCAACTCTAGTTCCACACATTTTCATCACTCCAAAAGAAAACTCCATACCCATCAAACAATTGCTGCCTCTTCTTTCCTGCCCCCAACCCCTGGCAACAACGGAAACTTTTACATAGCGGCTTAATGAGTTTGGGGACTTTATCCCTCATGCATGGCGGGGAAGGGTGCATGACAGGATCGTAAAACTAGACTAAGGGCCTGCTTCTTCCATTCTGCCTTCGCTGGGGCTGGAAAGGAAAAATCCAGTGGTGGTTTTGGTGCAAAGATGCTGCCGCTTCTCCAGGGCAGACTGGTACCATGTGCCCACGCATACTGTCTCTTGCTGCAACCTGCACTTCTTGTCCCCCAGATTATTTCCCCCGACACCAAACAGTCTGGCCAGGGAGCCGTAGGTAAATGTTAGGACCCTCCACAGAGCATCAAGGCTTAAAAAAAATAAGCTAACATGATTTAAAAAAAAAAAAGCCAAAAACTCAAATATATAACATACAGGGTTTGCAAACATTCAGCCCAATATTTTGTAACCTTTTCTGTTTTCTTTCAACCTTTTAAATTGTGAAATAGAACATACACCAAAACGTATGAAACAAGAGATGGACAGCTCATTGTTTTATCACAAAGCAAAGAGCCACGTTCCAAAACATTATGTAAGGCAACTCAGATGCTCACGTATGCTCCCTAACCTCCCTTTGGAGGTGGCCTCAGGCCTGAATTTTATGGCAATCATCTCCTTGCTAAGCATGTATCCTTCAACACTATAGCTGAATTTTGCTTGCATTTTGAACTTTGTATAAATGGACCACAGGGTATGGACTCTTTTGTAACCGGTGTTTTTGGCTCAGCATCCTTTGTGAGATTCATTCATGTTGTTGAATATAACAGTTGTTCATTCTTTTTCATGGCTGTGTAGTATGCCACTGCATGACTATAGTAGTTTACTTATTTTTTTTATAGGTACACTTTTATATAGTTTCTTTTTACCAGCTTTATTGAGTTATAATTGACAGATAAAATTGTATATATTTAAGTTGTACAACATGATGATTTGATTGTTTACTTATTCTCCTGCTGTGGCTAACAGGTTTCACCCCACTTCCGGCTATTACAAATAATGCTGCTATGAGCACTCTTGTGCATGTCTTTTGATGTACAAGTTCACATATTTCTGTTGGGCATATTCCTAAAGTGAGATTGCTGGGTTATAGCATAGGTTCATTTCAGCAGATGCTGCCAGTTTTCAAAGTGGTTATACCGATCTAAACTTTCACCCAGCTCTATTTGAGAGATTCCCTTGGTCCACATTCTAACCACCAGTCTGCTTGTCAATCTTTTAGATTTCAGCCATTCTGCTTGGCGTGTCAGGCTATCTCATTATGATTTTAATCTGTATATCCCTGATTATTGCTGAGGTTGAACACTTTAAACATGTTAACTGTTCATTTGGATTTTTTTTTATTGGGGGGGAATTGCCTGTTGAAGTCTTTTACCTACTTTGGGGTTGTTTGTTTTTTATCTGTGGGAGTTGTTTATATATTCCGGATATGAGCCCTTTGTTATGTGTTGCAAATATCTCTTCCTACTTGTGACTTGCTTTTGTGCTCCTTTTCTTTCTTACTTCTTTCTTTCTTTCTTTCATCAAAGTATATCATGATTCGTTTACATGCACAGAAATTCTTAATTTTAATGCAGTTAAGTTTATTTATTTTCTTTTTGGTTAGTGGTTTTTATATGCTGCTGAAGAAGTCTTTTCTATCCTCAGGTCATGAAGATAGTCTTCAACATTACTTTCTAGTTCTGAACTATCCAATATGGCAGCCACTTGTGGCTATTTAAAAGAAAGTTAATTAAAATGAAATAAAATTTTAAAATATGCAGCCCTTCAGTTGTGTGTATTGAACAGCACAGACCGAGAGAATATTTCCATTTTCTCTTGGTCTGTACTGTTCTAGAAGCTTTATTGTCTTGTCTTTCAGAGTTAGATCTACAATCCACCTGGAGTTAATTTTTGTTTATGGGGTGGGGTGGAGGTAAGGTTTCATTTTTTTCTGTAAGGGCATCCAACTGTGCTAGAACCATATAATGACAAAGACTTCCATCACTGGTCTGCAGTTTCACCTTTGATGTAAATCAGGCATTCAAATAGGATCTGCTTGTCTCTGTGTTCTCTCTTCTTTTTATGTATTTGCACCCAAACCACATCGTCTTCATTTCTGTAGCTTTACAGTAAGTTTTAATACCTGGTAGAGCAAGTCCACCTACTTCCTGTTTCTTCAAGAGCGTCTTGATAATTCTTAGCCCTTTGCATCTCCTAATAAATTCCAGACTTGGTTTATCCTTCTATTGTGTTTGTATCTTTTGGTCTATTTTTCACCTTTTTATAACGTTTGCTTTTGTCCTGACCACGTATATATTGTATAGTACATAAAGTGTTCCTCCTCCAAATCTGTCAACCCTTGAATATAGTCCCACAGAATATTTGCTTACTTTCTATTTTCAAAAACTTACTATGGGCAATACTCTTTGGAAATAAATGTGTTATATGAGCAAAAATATTGCAAGAAGATCAGTATTTGGAGATTTTGATATGGTTGTATATAACCTATAGGGCATTTGCGGGTGAAATGACCTCTTGAAACTTTTCTGAGTCTTTAAACCCAGGAGTATGGTATGCAGGTCAGGGTGTCCAGAAACAGATGTTTAATGGAGTTTGGAGCACAAGAGTTTATGAGGGAAAAGGAAAGCAATAGAATTGGGCAGAGGAAGAAATCAGATCCAGACCCGACCAGGCTTTGGCTACCCTGGTGTGTTTTGGAGCATTTACTGTTGTGAGAGTGTCCGGTGTTGAGCTGAAATGTCCATGCTGAGTCATGAAACCCAGGCTGCCCGGGAAGGGCAGGAAGAGAGTGGCCCCAGGCAAAGCAGCACTCAGCAGCTGAGGCAGGCCCCAGGGAGCTGCACGTCCAGGCTGTGCATTCCCCACAGCTGGGCAGAGTGTCCTTCCCTGGAGGAGCACTGGGTGTGTCTGGCACTTCCAGGTCTACGCAGCTCATTCTTAAGCTTTTAAATTTTCTCCTCCACCTTCTTTCCTGGCAATTCTGGGATTTCAACTTTTCTAATAGTGAGTTTGCACCCGAGACCCTTACCAGGATGTTGAATCCTGTATCCCAGGAGAGCACTCCCAAGTCAATAGACTCCTCTGAACCCACATTTGTATTCTGGCCCCCTTGATCCAGCACCCTTAGAATCCAGTCCCTGGCATGCTGGCTAGGGCTTGCAGCACTTTCGTGGGATATAATCCCTCAGCATGTCCCTTGCTGCCACAGACTGTGACCTAAGCTAGCGTTAGGCATAGGGCCCAAGGAGGGGGAACTCCGAGGAACCTAGGCTCCTCCGCATGGTGCTCCAGCAAGTGGGAGTGCTAGCTCTTACTGGGGATTCGGGGATGATGGGCCACTTCCGCAGGCTCAGAGGTCCACAGCAGTCCAGGAAGCCAAAGTCTTCAGTGTCATCGCCCATGTGTCTCTATCCCATCCAGGGCCTGACCGGCCTCTGCTGGGCATTTAACCTTCATTGTCTTGGTCCTTAGCTTTCTCTGCCTTGTCTCTGTAGGAGACGAGAGCTACATTTTATGCAGCCTGGCTTTCAACTGCCCATTACCTTCAACTCTTTATCATCTCTCTGTAGAACATCAATGATGCATATCAATAGCCATCCAAACCAATCATCTCTATAGCAACTATTTCCTCCGTAAGTCTCAAGGGCCTGATACACGACCTCTGCCAGTGCTTTCACTTCGACCAGGACACCTCCCTCATGTGCCAACAGAAGGATGTGAACAACAGAACCAGCACCTTGCGCCAAGGGCTGTCTGAGTCCCACCCACCTACCATCAGTAAGGGGGACCTCCTCGCTGGCTGGCTCTGAACCCCATCTTATCACCTGCTTCCTCAGACCTCTCCTGAGCCAGCCGTCACGGGTGAGTCTTCAGAAGCAGAGGCAGAGACCGACTTTGAGGTGCAAGATGTTTATGAGGGCTCGACCCTTGGGGAAGCAAGGGGAGGCAGCAAGGTCAGGCACAGCAAAGGGTCAAACAGCAATGCTGGCCCCATGACACTCCGTCAGCGCAGCGGGGAGTGGCCAAGAGCTTTGGGATATCGTACATTAGCTGAAAATGGCCCTAAGTATGTCCCTGTCCCGTGTGTGTCACTGGATGTATGCTGCTCTGGGACCCGTGTAACCTCAGGCAAGGCAGCTCTCTGCAGCTGGAGGCTGCATTTAGGCCACATCTGCATGGCTGAGCAGAAAGCTCTTTCTCGAAGGGCGTCTAGATGACAGCTCCATGTCTGCCACACGATGCCTCTCGTTTATGTCGATTTCCACAATGGTTAGCTCTGCAGGGTTCTGGTACACATTCCAACAGATACCTTCCTATGTATTCACTATTTTACCACTGTTGTAAGATTTTTTTTTTGGTGATTCCCCGTTATTAAAAAAATTTTTTTTAAACTATAGTTGATTTACAATATTGTGTTAGTTTTCAGTGTACAGCAAAGTGATTCAGCCACATATATATATATATATATATATATTCTTTTTCAGACTCTTTTCCACTACAGGTTATTACAAGATATTGAATATAGTTCCCTGTGCTCTACAGTGAATCCTTGATGTTTATCTATTTTACATATAGTGCTGTGTATCTGTTAATCTCATACCCCTAATTTATCCCTCGCCCCCTTCCCCTTCGGTAACCATAAGTTTGTTTTCTATGTCTGTGAGTCTGTTTCTGTTTTGTAAATAAGTTCATTTGTATTATCTTTTTTTAGATTCCATATATAAGTGATATCATATAATATTTACCTTTCTCTGACCTACTTCACTTAGTATGATAATCTCTAGGTCCATCCATGTGGCTGCAATGGAATTATTTCATTCTTTAATGGCTGAGTAATATTCCATTCATCTGTCGATGGACATTTAGGTTGCTTCCATGTCTTGGCTATTGTAAATAGTGCTGCTATGAACATTGGTGTGCATGTATATCTTTAAACTTTTTATATTCTACCTGATTATTGTTTTATATAGTATATACTAGTATGCAGAAATACATTTTAATATTGATATTAGTAACCTTACTCACCTCATTTGTTAATTCTAATTGTATACTTGTGGATTTTTAAACATATGTATCAGGTCATCTTGTAAACAGTGTTTCTTCTTTTTCAAACGTATACCTTTCTTGTTTCTTGTACTGCTTTCTGCGCTGGCTTGGTCCTCCATCATGATGGTAAATAGAAGTGGTCAGAGCAGGCATCCTTGTTGCCAGTTCAAAGGGAGAGCTTTCAACATTTCACTTCTTGGTATGATGCTTGTAGGTTTCTACACTATTTGGTGTGTTTGTTGAAAATTTTGCACACACTCTATCAAGCT
Organism: Physeter macrocephalus; assembly: GCF_002837175.3. NCBI lineage: Eukaryota > Metazoa > Chordata > Mammalia > Artiodactyla > Physeteridae > Physeter > Physeter macrocephalus. The sequence continues at coordinate 132,863,578 of NC_041227.1, read as the reverse complement.
CAGAAAATTCCTTTTTATTCCTACTTTGCTAGTACACACAATTAAAAAAATCATAAATAGTGCTGAATTTTATTCAATATTTTTTTCTGACTGATTTTTGAATGTTAAACTAAACTAACATTCATAGAAAAGCCCACCTTGGCTGTGATGTATATTAACTTCTTTACATATCGCTGGGTTCATTCTGCTGATCATTTGTGTAGTTTTACATTAAAGTTTATGAGTGAGATTAGCCTGTTATTTTTCTTTTTGGTAATGTCTTTGTTAGGCTTTGGTATCAAGGTTGTGCGGACCTCATGGAATGGTTAGGGATTATTTCCTTTTTCTATTCTTTGAAGGAAAACTAGATTGGTGCTATTTTTTCCTTAAATATAACTCGGTGAACTCACTGATGAAGCTGTCTGGGGCTGGAGTTTTCTTTGCAGTTAGATTTTAAATTATACACCTAATTTAAAATAGTAGATATAGGACTAGTCCGGTTTTATATTTCTATTTGTGCCAGTTTGGAAAATTGTATTTTCAAGGAACTTGTCTATTTCAATCAAAATTTCAGACTTATTGGCATACAGCTGTTCATAACGTTATCTCAGTGTCCTTTTTTTTTTTTTGCGGTATGCGGGCCTCTCACTGCTGCGGCCTCTCCCGTTGCGGAGCACAGGCTCCGGACACGCAGGCCCAGCGGCCATGGCTCACGGGCCCAGCCGGTCTGGGCATGCGGGACCCTCCTGGACCGGGGCACGAACCCGCGTTCCCTGCATCGGCAGGTGGACTCTCAACCACTGCGCCACCAGGGAAGCCCTCAATGTCTTTTTAATGATTGAAAAATCTGTAGAAATGTTCCCTTTTTCATTTTTTGGCATTATTTGTGCTTTAATTAGTCCCATGAGGAGTTTATTAATTTTATTAGTCTTTTCAAAGAATTAACTTTTGACTGTTTCCATTTATTTGCACTTTCTTTGTGCTTAAAGAGATCTCTCAGAAGAATACTTTGCTTATTCTTTTTTTTCTTAAGCTTCCTTTATATCTTCAGAAAGAAAACTAACATTTTTTTAATTATTCTTTTTTTAAATGTATTTATTTTATTTTGTTTTTGGCTGCGCTGGGTCCTTGTTGCTGTGAGTGGGCTTTCTCTAGTTGTGGTGAGCGGGGGCTACTCTGTTGCGGTGCACGGGCTTCTCACTGAGGTGGCTTCTCTTGTTGCGGAGCACCGGCTCTAGGCGCGCGGGCTTCAGAAGTTGTGGCTCGCGGGCTCTAGAGCGCAGGCTCAGTAGTTGTGGCGCACGGGCTTAGTGGCTCCGCGGCATGTGGGATCTTCCTGGGCCAGGGCTTGAACCCGTGTCCCCTGCACTGGCAGGTGGATTCTTAACCACTGCACCACCAGGGAAGCCCCTACTTTCCTTATTCTTATTTCAGGCTTATTTTTTATTACTTGCTTTAAAAAACTTTCCATATTCGCCTGGCTCTAGCTACATCTTAATTCTGGGATGTAATATTTTCAAAAACTTCCAGTGTAAAATATTTTCTAGTTCCCACTGTGATTTTCTAAATCCACGAGTTATTTAGGCGTATATAGAATTTTTAAATGTGTAGATATTTTCTTACTTTTTTTCTTGTTTTCTAGCTTAATTGCATCACTGTCTTGAGAATGTACTCTGTATGATTTAGAGCATTTGAATTTGTTGAGACTTGCTATATGGCCCAGCATTTTCATAAACATTCCACGTAGACTTGAGAAGCATTTGTGATCTGCAGTTGTGGGTGCAGTATTCTCTATATGTCTATTAGGTAAGGTTTGCTTATCCAGCTGTTCAGATCTACTTCTCACTAGCTCTCCATCTGATCGTTTTAACAGTTACTGATATATGCATCTTCCACTATATTTGTAGATTTGCCTCTACCTTCTTGCAATTCTGTCCATGGTTTTGCTTTCTATATTTTGAGGCTATGTGTATTAGGCACACACAAATTCAGAACTGTTATGTCTTCTTGGTGAATGAAGCATACCATCATTATGAAGCATGCCTCTTTACTTCCAGTCATGCTTTTTTGTCATAATGCCTGCTTTCTTTTGGTAGTCTTTGCATGGTTTGTCTTTTTAAAATTTTGTTCTTCTTTCAAAAATTGTGGTACAACGCACATACAATTTACTGTCTTAACCATTAAAATTTTTAAAAATTGCGGTAAAAACTCCGTAACATGAAGTTTACCATTTTAGTCATTTAAGTGTACAGTAAAGTACATTTACATTGTTCTGCAATTAATCTCCAGAAGTCTTTTCATCTTACCACACTGAAGACGCTATACGTGTATCCAGTTAACAATTCCCCATCCTTCCTCCCCACCCCCTGCCTGGCAATCACCCTTCCTACTCTCTAAGAATTTGTCTACTCTAGATGCCCTCCTACAAATACAATCAGACAGTAATGTGTTTCTTGCTGCTGGTTTATTTCACACAGCACAATGTTGTCAAGGTTCATCCAGGCTGTAGCATGTGTAGCATTTCCTCCCTTTTTAAGGCCGGGTAATATTCCATTGTGTGTATATACCACATTAAAAAAAATCTATTCATCTGCTGATGGACACTTGGGTTGCTCCCACCTTTTTGCGATTGTGAATAATGCTGCTATGAACATGAGTGTATAATGTCTGTTTGAGTCCTTGCTTTCAATTCTTTTGGGTATATACCCAGAAGTGGAAGTGCTGGGTCATATGGTCATTCTGTTTACTTTTTTGAGAAACTGCCATAATGTTTTCCATAGTGGTCGCACCATTTTACATTCCTACCAGCAATGCACAAGTATTTTAATTTCACTACATCTTTGCCAACACTTGTTATTTTCTGTTTTTTGTTTTTGTTTTGATAACAGTTGTCTTAATGTGTGCGAGGTGCTACTTACTCTGGACTTAAGTTGCTGTCAAAAGCAAAGGACCTTAGGGCACAAGGACCCCAAATCTTAGAATCACCTCCCTGTTCTGTCTAACCCTGATAGTTTTCACTTTTGTTAACCTACCAGATGTTTCCAAGCAGATGTTTTGTGGAATACATTGTCTATTTTGTTTTAGTAGTCCTTAGTGGGAGGGTTAGTCTGAATTATCTGGACCACCATCACTTCTTTTCTGTATTTCAAGAAGAAATGATATGGGCCTTAAAGGTAGAAGGAGAGTAGGAGTCCACGGATTTAATATTTCTTTATTTTTTAACCCACGTTATTTCCCACGTCTATATTTTAAGTAACCTGAGCAGATATCCTGGCTGAGTACTCGCAGTAGCTCAAATGAACAGGCAGTGAATTTTTTTTTTTTTTTTTAGATTAAGTGGGAATAAAAAGAGAAGAAAATCCATGGAAGAAAAAGGAGTGGAAGAAGAAGGGGAGAGAGAAGGAGGACCTGGAGGGATAGAGATGGAGAAGGCAGAAAAGTGGGAAGAAGAAAAGAGAAAGATGAAGCGGGGAGAAGAGAATTAAAGGAAGCTCCATTTAGCTGTACCAAGACCTGTAGCCGGTGCTTGTTTAGAAATCCAGAGTTACTACTTGTTTAACAAGCAAACAAACAAAGAATTCCTTCCACATTGTCCTCTCCTTGCCAACCACTCACTTATTTTCATGACTGGTCGTGGAAAAGGAAATTAACTCATTCACTCAAGAAATATTCATTAGGTACCCACTATATGCCAAGCTCTGCTCTGGGCACTGAGAATAAACAAATGAACAAAGCCTGCACAAGCCCTTGCCCTTACTGAGCTTCCGTTCTAGTGGGCCACTGGACCCAAGGTACAGTGACAGAGGTGCTAAATGCTATAACGAACAGATCACAACTTCTCAGCAGGTTAACATAATAAAGGTCCGTTGTCTGCTCAGCTGAGAGTCCTTGCATGTATTTTTGGTCATGCAGATCTGCCCTGCTCATTCAGAGTCACACTTGTGCTTCACGTCTATTGGCAAGAACTAGTCACATGGCCCCAAAGGCCAGGGCATGGCTGGGAAATGTAGTTCCCAGTAAAAAACTCAAGTCTTTGGTGATCAGCAAACTGATTCTTCACATGGAAAGATACAGACAAGAAACTGAATAACAAATTATTTATTACTTTAGGAGGTGATAAATGCTATGGGAAAAATGCAGGAAAGAAATAGTGTCTGGGAGGGGGGGAGTGTTGAAATTTTCAATAGACTGGCAAGAGACGGACTCACTGGGCTGAGCAAAGCTTGAAGGAAGCAGAGGAGTGAGCCATGTGAATATAGGGGAGACGGTGTTCCTGGAAGAGGAAACACTCAAAAAGGAGCCCGTTATGGCTGAAACAGAGCCAGCGGAGAGAGGTAGGAGAAGAGGTCAAACAAATCAGAAGCAAATCGTGAGGGACTCTAGTTTCATCCTCTGAATGAGATGAGAAGAAATCAGATGGGTGTGAGGAGAGGAGAGCTAGGATGCGCTCTGCACTTCATCGAGACCAGTGTGGTGGCTACGTTGGGAATACACTGGATGGGGGCAAAGGGAAGGAGATAAAAGTGCATGGGACCAGGGTGGCAACAATGGAGGTGATGAGAGATGTCGGATGCTAGATACATTTTGAAGGCAAAGCAGGATTTGTAGATGGATTGAGGAGGGAGTTTGAGAGAAAGACAGGAGTGACTGTGGCTTGAGCAGTTAGGAGATGGAGCCGGGGAAGACCGCGGTGGAGCACGTTTGTGGGGGGGAGTCAAGAACTCACCTCTGGACATGCTGAGCTTGCGACGTCCACGCGAGTTTCACGTGGAGGCGCTAAGAAGCTGCTGGATTAGGGTCTGAAGTTCAGGAGAAAGCCCTGGGCTTGAGCTACACGTTTACCTTTTTCAGGGTAAAGACGCTATTCAAAGCCTTGAGACCGAAAGAGAAGGGCAGGCAGTGTAGTAGAAAAAGAGAGACCCAAGGACTGAGCCTTAGGTCTGGACAGAATAAGATGTGGCCATTGCTGGGATGGGGAGAAAAAAAGTGAGGGAAGGAAGTGGGCGTGAGTGGGGAATTATTTGGGGCTGAGGTTCATCAGATCAGAATCAGAATGGAGCGCCATTAATGGTGACCAAGGGGGTCTGTTTCCCCCCAACTCTGCTCCTACCTGCCTGCCTCTAGTGTACAATCCCAGTGGTCTGATGATGGGCAGGGCCCTCAGCTGCTCATTCCATGCTTCTGCACTCTTTCACCACCACCCCTCGCTCTCATAAAGGTTTGGTCATTCATTCAACAATTCTTTGCTGAATGCCTATATATGTGCCAGGCCCTGAGTGAACAAGCTAGCCAAGGCCTGGGCCCTTATGGAGCTTATACTCCAAGGGGGCTGGGGCAGATAATAAACAATCAACAAACAGACAAACAAGAACATTCCTAATCCAGGGTAAAAGAATAGAGAATGCCCTGCTTTGGTTAAGGGGATCATGAAAATTCTCTTCCAGGAGGGGACATCTGAGCTGAGACCTGAGTGCTAAAAGGATGACGGTCATCAGATCTGGGGGTCAAGGATCTGGCTGGAGGGAGGCTTGCAGTGCTGCAGGGGAATGTTGAAGGCCAGTGTGCTGATCATGGTGAGGAGCCCCCTCACACCGGACCTTGTAGGCTATGGTTAGGAATTTGGTTTTATTCTAAGTGTGACGAGGACACCTCCCGTGGGTTTAAGCAGAGGAATCACGTGACAACATTTCACAGACTTCACCGGGTTGGTCAGATGGAGAGCAGACAGTAGGGGGCAGAGTGGAGGCAGCGAAAGGAGTTAGGAGGGTTTTCTAGCTCAGGCCACAGGTGGCATCTTGCACTAGGATGGGCCAGGATGCACGTTGTATTGGACGAACGGGTGGGTCAGGCAGTCCCATATATCAAGCTCTTCTCTGGGTCCAGGCCTATGCAAGGCCAAGAAAAGCACCTACTGAAGAGACGTCGGCGAGGTACAGTCCTTGCCCTCAGCTTACTGCGTGCTGAATTACAGGAAACTCAGACCACACATATTAAGGTGCCGGGTAAACACAAAGCAAACAACAAGTCAGTGCACAGGAGTGGCTGACTAGGTGCAGAAGGAGGACTGGAAACAGTAACTGGCTACCGCGTAAGGAGGAGACTTTGGAGCCTTCTCCAGAAGTGCGGGGCGGCTCATTTTCCAGCGGGCAGCGGCAGGGGGTCGCGAGCAGCGCTGCCTCCCGCCCCCAGCCCACGGCCCCGCGTGGCGGCGGGGCCTGGATGGTCCAAGAACTTGGCTCCGGGCTCCAGTTTCCCAACTCACTCGGAGCTCAGAGAAGCGGTGACTCAGGCGAGGGCCCTCTCGGCACGCCGCGTTCTCAGCCGGCCTGCAGTGACTCACCACCTCGCTCCCTCCCTCACCGCTGACCCCGGGCCAATCCCTTAATGAGTCTACACCCCACTCTTCTCACTTGGCCGGGACAATTGCCTGGTGGAGTTTTTAGCTCCCCGGGGGCAGGGCTTCTGTCAGCAACCGTCCAGGTTCCTCGAGAGAGGCTTCTCGTAGGGTCTGGAGGAGCATAAAACCCTTGGGTGGACCCGAAGGCCCCAGGCCCTCCCCGTGCACCGAAGGAGGGCTTTAATGCCTGTGCATTCTTCTAATTTCAGAGCCTTTCAACAGCATTTTATACCGAATACAATTTCGCAAGTCTTGGTGTCCTGGAGGAATTTTCCCTTGGACACCTCTTGGTCAAAATTTGCTTGGGGGAAACAAAAAAGCAAACAGAGTAGGCCCCCAAAGTCTGCAAAGCAGAGACTAGTGGCAATGGGAGGTAAGAGTGCGGCGGACTGACCAACGGGCCCCGGGGCAAGGGGGCCACCGCGCGACGGCGCGGGTCGATGCTCTGCTCGCCCGCGCAACCGAAAGCGGGCGGCGAGTATCGCGAGAGCGCTCAGCTCCCTTGCAGCGAGCCCTCGGGCAGGAGCAGAGGCCCAGGCGGCGGGCGTGGGCTGCGGGGTCGCTCGCCTGGTTCCCCGGCTGGCGTCTCGGCGCCCCTACTTCCAGCGCGCCCCGTCGCAGCCAGGCGACCTGGGCGTCCCCCAACCAGCCTTGGGCCGGAGTGCTGCCCGCAGTCCTCCGCTCGCCCGGCCGCCAGCGCTCGCCGCCCGGCTGGGACCCGGCAGGTGGACTGCGGCGGGCGCACCCTCCTTCCGGCCCCGGCCCCTCTCCCGAACCCTCCCTCGAGCCCTGGCGCGCCTCTGCTCCCCGGCCAGAGCTCGCAATCTGCGCCCCCGAGTTACCTGCCTCGGGAAGTCCCAGTTCGCAAGCAGCCCGGACTGTAAAAGGGTGGATTCGTCAGAGCCCAAAACCACATTCCTAGGGCAGGGGTGGGGTCCCCATCTAGAGGGTCGCGGATCGCATTACCGGCCGAGGGGAGGAGACAGCGGAAGGGAGAGGCAACAGGGGTAAAAGTTGCCTTTCGCTTAGTACTCCCCCTCCCCCTCCCTAACGCGCTGCGATGCCGGTAGGCTCGGGGACACAGTGTCCGCCCAGGTTCCGGAGCCCGACGGCCCCGGAACGGTTTGGCAGGACAGAGGCATCTTTCCATCCGCGGATGCGGCAGTCAGAGCGCCGGTTGGCCTGCAGGGCTGCCGGGCTCCGGGGCCCCGAGGGCGACCCCCGGCTGCCCGGGGGCGGGAAGCAGAAGCCCGCCTCCGGGCGCCGAAGATCTAGAGCAATAACAGACACATAAATAAATCAATGAGCAGCTCTTTGCTGCCAGCAGCAGGGAAACCTCGGGCTGATTAAATGCAGACGTGGGGTGTCTGCCAGGACAGGAGGGCGGCGGGGTACAGGGAACCGGCATGGAGGCGAAGGGTGGGGGGAAGGGAGGCCGGGGCAGGAGCGACGGGAAAGACCCAAAGCCACGTTTTTAAACATCGGGGGGAATTTTAAAGGCAAACAGTACGGGGGAGGAGGGGGGGCCGGGCTGCGGGCCTCTGGGCCTCCCAGCCACCCGGGGCAACTTTCCGGGCTGGAGGTGCGGCCCGAGGGGCGGCGCCGGCGGCGGGAGGCGGGAGTCCGAGGCCGAGGTGGGGGGGAGTCACTTTAAAGGCTCTTTCTTACCCATAATGCTTTGTGGGGACGTTGACAAGTGGATCCAAGATGGCGTAGAAAGTAATGACAGGTAAGTCCTGACTTCCCCCTTCTCTGCTGCTGGGACCGCTCCGCGAGCTGCGGGAGCCTTACGGAGAGGGGACCGGACTCCCCTCCGGTCCCCCGAGTCCCGGGAGGGGCGGCCCTAGGGCGGGCCTGGGGCCCAGACGGCCCGCGGCGGGGCCTGGGAAGCGGGGCTCTTCGAGGCGAGGCCCGGACGCTGGGGCTGTTTACAGCTTCTTCCCCTCCCTGGCCCCCTTCCCCTCCGCTGGGGGCCGCAGAGCCCTCGGCCCAGGCCGTGGAGGGGGCCTCGCAGACCCCGGCCGCGAGCCTGCGGGAGGTTTGTCCAGCCCACGGCACTCCGGGAGGGGGGGTCGAGCCGCCTTGCACGCTCCTCTCCTCCGGGTCGCGGCTGGGGGTGGGGAGCGTGCAGGCCTCCCACGCCCCGCTCGATTGCCCCCTCTGGGCTCGGACTTCCACGCGGGGTGGGGCGGGGGCCGGAGGGTGGGCGCGCGGAAAAGTGGGTCAGGGGTGCACCCCTCCCTCCCCCGCCGAGGGCTGTTGCCTGAGCTTCACTTTCTTTACCCCCCTTTCTCCGCCCCCTCCTCGGAAATTCTCATTGGCCCACAAGCACATCAACAAAAATAAAAACAGACGATCCTTTCCTGGAGATTCCTTCAAGACTTCCCTTTTCTTGAGCGAAGGGACCGCAGTTTTATCTAAGGAACTTTGATTGCTCTCCCCCCAAATTATTTGAGCCTTCTGCACCCTCCCCTTTGCTGAGGATCCTCCAGCCAGGGTTGGAAATCAGGGTCTTAGGATTCTTCTTGGATTGAGATCCTCAGGTTTTGTTTGAAACTCAAAATTGTTGTTCCTTCACCCTCACCACTTACACTTTTCAGGCAAATTGTTAATAGATGTGTAACTCCAGAGACAGTGGATTCCTAGAGTTGGGCTGGGGGAGGGGGGAGAAGGCGTCGTCCTGGCTAGTTTGTTCTTAATTTTGCCCTCTCTTAAACTCGTATGAATGGATTTCTTCTCCTTCATCTTTTCTTTTTTCTCCTTCTTTTTCATTTCATTTTTTGAAAGTAAGGTCAGTCAGATATGACATTTTTATGTTTGGATTTTAAGAGCTCTTTGTAATTATTCTTTTATCACACAGAGAGGAAATGTTTTTGTTTTAAAGTAAAGCAAACAGACTCATTTACAAAGCTGCATACTGTACCATTTTGGTAACTTTTTCCATTTGAAATTTATATGCCCTTTAACTTCAGGCTGATAGAATGTTTGCTACTGATCATGTCTCTTACTGGTGTTGTATAGACACATTTTACTTTTCTGTTTATCTCAGGAATTGGATGAAGTAATTGATCACTAAAGAACTACAGTGCTGGTGAGATGTGTAAGGTGAGACTGCAGTTAAAAATGATTTACCTTTTTTCCTTCTTTATTTTAATCAAGTCATGAGGGTGAGACTGAAACTAAGTAATTTGATGGGGCCATCTTTATTTCCAAATCACTCACTCAGTCAAATGGGAGTAGAGGCAGGGCTAGATTTGGAAAGGACAACTGTGTCAAGTATACCAAACTTTTCAGCTACTGGAGCTTATCCAGAGCCAAATGTTATTTGCAGCCATCCTTGATTAGTATCTTCACCAGGGGTAATTATAGTTTGCCTATTTAAATTCCCTTGTGTAACTTTAATTGAATGTCTTAATTTTATCTGTGCTTTGGTGTCCATCACTTAGTCTGCATTGAGTGTTAGTGATTGTGTATGTGGATTTTGTGTGTCTACAGTTTGTGGGACTCGTGTAAAGTACACCTTTTCCATTGGAAAGAATTATTTCAGGCAAATCCTGCTTTTATTTTCTGAAAAATGGAACAGTGCTTGTCTCTCTCATAATAATTTGGAAATAAAAATGATAGTGTTGCATTTTGGTTGGGTTATTAGGGATAAGACTGGCTTGTCATTATCTTCTGGTCACATGTAGTGTGTGAATTCAGAGTGTTGCTTTATTTAATCTAACTTACAAGGCTTTGGATTTATAGAACATTATTAATATAGTGTCAGTGAACGCTCAGTATTCTGTACTGGTGAGAAGGAGAGTGGTTTGCTAATTTTACATTCTTCACAAGCAATTTTCTCAACTTTAAAAACATATCTTTTTATTTTTTTTATTTTAGGCATTGTAGATGTACTCCACTACAGTGTGTGTGTCTGTAAAATATTTTACTATGGTTTATTGAGAAAATGTAAGTTGTTATGGTAGATTGGTTGCTGCAGGGTTTGGTTTTTTCCTTGAACACATCTGGGCAGCCTCTGAATTTTGAAATCCACTCACAAAGTTTTCATCTCTATCACACATCTGTTTATGAAGAGTAAGCTGTGCTTTATTTTATTCCAGATTGAGGCAGACAATTGACATTTGTGCCTTAAAAAAAAAACTTGGGAGAGGAAGGTGGACATAAACCAAGATCTTTTTGTAAGTGCACACACCACATTTGCTTGTGTTTGAAACTCAGAAGTGCTTGTGTGTATTACATATATTTTTATTTTTATTCTTAGCAGAGCAAATATGGATTTTAAAATTTATTTATTTTCAGCTTACAGATGGAGGCATATTCACACCTTAGACCTCCCAATCTGTACCTTTTATCTTTTTTTTTTTTTTAATTTACATATTACTTTGTGGAAAGAACCAATGATCTACTTTTGGGCCTATGGAGATGTTTGTTTATAATCCAAAAGGGAACATTTGTGTGGCTAGCGTTGTTTGGCCTGAGCTGTGTCAAGACATTTTCCACAATTTTCACACGTGTAGACCATGTGAAGTGTTAGTATTCACTTCAAAGTGAAGTTGGTGGTTGGCCACCGAACAGGTTGTCACACGAAGCATTCTAAAATGGGAAATGCCATAGTACTGAAGTTTGTGGTGAAGCGGGGGTCTGTGTCTTTGAGCTGAATGAAGACATAGCTTTTTTAGTCTGTCCTTTTGGCTGGGAAGCTGGGACACTATTTTTAGGTAAGGCGGGAGTTTTGGGGAGTCAGTAAGCGCCTCTCTATCAGCTGGTGTGCTTGATTTTTGCAGTTGTTAGCAAGAGGTTTCATTTCTAATACCATAAATATTCAATCTACATTGTTTTAAAGTCTGTATACATTTATGGACAGTCCAGTGTTTTCCTGGAGAAGGGAGTGATGCCAAAATAACGGGAAATCATTCCTACTTGCAAAGGGCCTTGTGTAGTTTAAAAATACAGAGCATATTCATGAAAGGCTAAGAATACTGCAGAGGGACCTACAAATAAGTAGACCAGATCTTACACATGCATTTTTGTTCTCTGTTTAAGAAGTAGGCATGGTATTGATATTAAATGCAAATTAGTCTATAATTATCTGTCAGACTATATTTAAGATTCTAAATACAGGCCCAGCACAAGAAGTAAGGTCCTTTGCCTGTTGTTTTAAGCGCGTAGCAGTTTTAAATGCATAGTAGATTTGGGGCCAAGTTTATCAACTTGTCGATCGATAAACAAGAGATGGGGAGGAGCTACTTAAAAAATTATAAACACATTGTTATGGCTGTTTATTTCCATAAACTTAGATAAGTGTGCATGCAAATATAATTTGATTTCTAAGTAATAGTTTGAATTGTTTTCTAGGACAGAAGTATGATATGTGTGGAGAGTGTGGCCACAGCAGCTTGTAGTTCATTTAAGTTGCGGGGTGTAGTCAGGATGACTTCTGTAGCATTGGCTATAGGAGCAGCATAAAGCTTAGTGGACTGTCACCTCACTGGTGGCTGAGATTGTACTTTTGAGCTATCCTGAATTTAATAGAGTTAATATTCCTCTTTCAAAAATAAATAGCTATCACGTGAAGATTTTAAATTTATATATATGTATATATATATGTGTGCACATATATATGTGTGCATATATGTGTATATATGTGTGTGCATATATGTTATATATGTATATATCTTTATTTTAAAAGCTACCAATTGTCTAAAGCAAATTGAAAGTTTTTCAGCATACTACTAAAGAGTCATACCAACTTGTTTACTGGTGTAAATTGTACTGGGTCAGTTTCTCCAAGGGCAGGAAGTTGTCTGGTAAAGCCAGAGTTTGTGTGTTCAACTTGTTTTGACCCCCCCAAAACCCTGATTCGTCATTAGGTTCTTCAAAGAATGCACGGCAGATTTTTCTGAGTAAACCATTGTGACGTGTGAATGCTTGTGATTTTTGTTATTTCTGTGCCATATTCTAGGTGTTCTCGGAACATTTGAATTTGCCTTTTTGCTTTCTTCTGTCGATATTCTCCTTGTGGTGAAAATATTCCTGTGAGGCGAGCTTCCTTTCAGTAGGCAATATGTGTAACTAATATAGTTTAAAAAATTATTTATTTTTATGTAAAACTGATGCCTACTACGGTAAACAAATCTGAGCAGTGCTAAGTGTTTATAGGAAAAAAGATAAAAAGCCTCTGCTCTCCTTCCTCCATCTTTAGCCACGTCCCCCTAATCGGACCGTAGAAAGCAGTTGGTGTTACTTGGTGTTTGGAAGGCCTCTCTTGCCTACTAGGTATGCGGGCAGCAGTGAGAGCAGAGGGAGAAGTCAGGGAAGGCACGGCCGCTGAACCCGTCTAGATGTTAGGCAGGGACGATTCCGCCCCGTTTCCTGTGATGTTAATTAATATTGATAATCTTAAACTGCCATTAGTTTAAGATAACTGTAATTGAATTGTTAGTGAAACACTCAAACAGTGAATTGCATTGTCAGGTTGGTAAAGTTTTGATTTGTTGATCTTGTAAGGAAATAAATATTTGGAAATTGAATTCACGTAACCTTAGGGCTGGGAGTAATGTTGGTAATTATCATCTGTGGAATTTTATGATGAGATGGACAGTATACTTACTATAGGCTTTTTATAACTCATTATCTTCCCTTTAGTTTTCAGAACAACTCCAAGATAGCTGTTATATCTGCTTTGCAGAGGAAATTTAGGTTAAATGTGAATTAGCGAACATAACGTCGCAAGACTAGTAAGTAGTGGTGCTGGCGTTGTGCCTTGGAAAGGGCGTTCTCTTTCCGTTGCAGTATGCTCTGCTGCTTCTATCTAGTCTGTCTTATTTTCCAGATGAGGAAATTGAGGCCTGGAGAAGTCAAGTGACTTGCCCAAGGTCACACAGCTAATTGTGGCAACATTAAACCAAACTTTTATCTCTGGACCCTTATCTCAGGACTCTTGGTCCTGGCTGGTTATGCTACATTTTATTGAAGTACTATGGACCAAACGACCATATGCTGTGACCACTGGATACAAATGCTTCAGAACTGATACATCAGCAGTGGTGTTTTCTAGTATGTATTAAAAGGTTCCTTCTCTCTCTTTCAGAAATTATAAAGAGCTCTGATGGGCTATTTGGGTGATACCCAGTGCAGTGAACTGCAGGTGAGTAAGGTCTGGGAGAGCCTTATTTACAAAGCAATGACTTGGTAATGCCTGAGGAAAAAACAAAAGAGACTTAATCTAGAGGAGGGTGTCTGGTCAGCAAGATGAGGTGGGACAAGTTGGAGGAAGTAGGGCACTGGTGCAGCAGTGGTGACCTGACTGAATTGGCTACTTCTGGAGCAGACTGGATGATGGTGAACATACTCCAAACAGACTGCCTGATGCTTTGTCAGTTTGTTTGAAGAGAAGTGAGGGTAGGTTAATCTTCCACTTGTGTTTTGAATGAGTAACTGCACAGGGATTCAACCTATCTGCATATGATTGGATCTTCAGAGGTCCTTCAGTTTTTGTGTCAACATTCTTGAGTGTTGATCACCCAGTGCTCTGATGAACGGGTTAAGTATTAAATTGTTTGTTTTTCCTGTTATCTGCTATGTGTGTATTGTCATGAATGACTGTATATATCTGCATTTTTGAGGATCTAGATACCAAGAACATATCAATGGAAACAAAAGGTTAAACTTTTTTCCTAATGGTTGTATTAGTCCTTCAAATTATTTGTTTTTTGCTGAAATGCCCTAAGAATGACATTTTAGTCTTGAGTATTTATTATTTCACAGTAATTAATCTTCTTAGTCCATTATAGTATCTTGGCCATTCAGTATTAAACTAAGAAAATGGTAATACTACAGAAGAACAATGAGAAGACTGTTTTAATATTGTCCTTGTGGGGCATCAGTGCTAAAATTATTTTTTGATATATTTTTAATACTAGTCCCAGAGACTTTAATGAGACAATGCTCTATACTTTTAGGGTTTATAATTAAACTTAGGCCTGACTACCTATTGATTGTCAAAGTAAAACATTGTTGTAGGCGTTCTTTGTTTCTTGAGTTAGGGTCGTTTGCACGATTCACCCCCCACAGGTTCACGGGGGTGATCAGAAGGCCAGCTGAGCTGGTTTCTTGGTCCTTGGAAAGCTGGGGTCTGGGTTGTCATAGGTCATTGTGATAAGACATGCATGAGAGTTCTCTGTTAAGGCCAAAGTGAGCAGTAAAAGAGAGGTGTGGACCTCTTCCTGAGACCATATCAAGTTTGCATCCTGGGACCCCTAGTTTCCTCAGTATGGTAGAACTTTCTCTCTTAAATTATAAAATAATTTAAGAATTGTTATTAAGTAAATTGTTAAATATTTGGGTTACTACCCCTAAAACAGTTGATTTTCCTTTTGGCATTCTGTTAAAAAATATATATATATAGATATATGTCTATATATCTATATATATACACACACACACACACACATACATATATATATATTGCACTTGCTTGAAATTATGATGCATATAATTTGAATTTTTCCTATTTATTAGATTATGAAACATTTCCATGTTATAGTTGTCACAATTTTAATTGACATGATTACACTTTGAGAGGCTGCAAAATATTTCAAGTCATGCCGTCAATAATTTATTTAAATCTTTTTATGTTAGATATTTATGTTGCTGTCTGGTTTTCAGTTAATACTTTAATCTACGTTAGATATTATTGTATTTTTTTTCTGGCTAATTATATCTCTAGGGTAAATTTTTGAATGCATTATTGTGTTAAATGGTATGAATATTTTTATGGCTTTTGATATATATCGCCATACTGTTTTTCAAGAATGTTATACCAGTTTGTACTACTAACAGATATACAGATGTACCTGTTTCACCATAACTGGGTAGAAATACATTTTTTCCTTAAAAGTTTTTGCTTATTTAATAGTGTAAAGTGGCATTTGTACTTCTTTGTTCTATAATGTTGAATTTTTCTCTGAGTCTCTTCGTGGTGAATTGTTTGTTCATATCCTTTGCTATTTTAATCAGTAAACTATCGATGTGGGCTTTGGATGGTAAGGCAAGTATAACCAGCTAATAAACAGGTGATTATTAAAAAGATGATCAGAACATGTTCAGTGAGAATGTCCGGAGAAAGTCTGGTCTAGATGGTAAATTTTCTTGAGAATGGTGGTTGAAGGGGAGCAGGTGAGTTATTCCGAGGTCCAGTTCAGCAAGTGTTTAGTGCGCGTCCGTTGTGCACCGCGTGTTGCGCCCTCTCAGTGCTTCTCAAGCCATCGTGGCGTATACTTGGTTGGAGGAGGAGGCTGCTTGAGGCTGCTTCAGGCTGCTTGAGGCTTGACTCTTTGGGACTTTGGCTGCTGAAGTCGCTTTGTGGAGGGCTGAGGGGATCACTGACTAGAACGTCTTTAGCTCATTCTCGGCACCCCACAGTGCCATGGCACCGTCTTTGAGAAGCTCTGTTCTGAAGGATACAAAGATGAATAAAACATCATTTCCTCTGACAAGGAATGAATCATCTAGTAGAGAGAGTAGGGGTACCAAAAAAAGAAAGGACTAATAGGAATTGGAAGGGTACTGTAAGAGGGGTTCAGACAAGGTGCTTAGGGGTTCAGTGGAGGGAGTGATACTGCCCCCTTGGGGATATAAGGGAGCACCTCAGCTGAGGAGGTGGCATTTAAATTGCACCACTGTGAAACCGAGGCGCCATGGCAAGCAGAGGGCATTCTGGAGGGAAGGGTAGCTTGAGCAAAGGCTGCGGGGTGGTGTTGGAAATGAGGTGGGTGTCCGGAAACTGAGTATCCACATTACCCGGACCCTGGGTTACATGAAGGAACACAGTGGACAGTGAGGCTGTGGAGAGGCCATGACTGGGTGTTGGAGAATGAATATGGCGGCTTGTCAGTGAGGAGGAGCTAGAGACAGGGTTTTCAGTTGGGTTCACGGTGCTACTCCAGCTGAGGGGTGATGAGTGCCTGAGTTGGTGTACTTGGGAATGAAAGGAGGTGGTGGAGTCGAGAGATTCTGGAGGTTGAACAGAGAGATGTGGTGACTGATGAGGTAGGAGGGGAGGGGAACGGTCAGTTCTGTATCTCAAGGCAGAGATGATGCTGAGGGTTTTGTGGTAGGACGGCTGGCAGAACGGGACAGCAGGGACGCAGAAGTCAGGAGGAGGGACAGGCCTTAGGGGTTAGGATAGAGAAAAGACGAGTGTGGTGTTGTGTGCTGAGTTTAAGGAACTAGTAGAAAGGTGAAATCAGAATCTTAACCCTGAAGGAACAGATGAGGAAGTTCAGGGCCCAGAGGAGCTAGAGGGACCAGTGCGGTCTCACAGTTAGATAAAGCAGAGCAAAGACTGAAGCTGCCTGATTCCCAGTCCAGCACTCTCTTCACTGCCTCAGGCTGAGGAACTTCACTGCTGTGGCGTTCTCCTCGCACCCAGGTGTGCTCGATAGGAAGCTGGAAGTGGCAGAGCTTATGTTGGGCGTGAAGAGTTTATTTTTTAATTACATTTTTTGTATTATGGAAAATCTCAGATGTAGAGAAGTGGAAAGGGTATAATCAATCCCACTGTACCCGTTGTTCAACTTTAATAGTTACTAATGTTTCATCTGTTTCCTCCCTCTCCATCAGTTATACTGAAGCAAATCGGATAAAGTGTTTTGGTGAGCTTGAACTCCGGGTATCTGTACTTAAGGAGAGTTGAACAGTTCAGTAGAGTATGTTCTGAGCTTTCTGGGTGCGGGTCTAGAGTGAACAGAAGTAGTATTAATTGCCAGAATTCCTGGGCAAATCACTTAAGGTCTTCTG
The DNA here is from genome assembly GCF_002837175.3 of Physeter macrocephalus. Lineage (NCBI taxonomy): Eukaryota > Metazoa > Chordata > Mammalia > Artiodactyla > Physeteridae > Physeter > Physeter macrocephalus. Next base: position 132,846,399 of record NC_041227.1, on the reverse strand, counting down.
AGCCTTCGTTTGTCTGTGAGACAAAGGTAATAATGGCAGCGTCACAGAATCACCTGAGATAAGGTGTAGAAAACCCTCTGAGCTGTGAGCCTGAAGTGTTATGCAGATTTTAGTTGTTGGTAATAACAGAAAGGTGGTGCTATTCCTTTGGGCTTCTGTGTTGCTGGCATTCAATACATTTTTATTATTCAACAAAGAATTATGTGAGGTACCTGAGGCTTCAACAGGGAACAAAACAGACAAAATCTCAGCTCTCCCGGAGCTCATGTTCTAGGTCTGCAGTATAATAGGAAGCTAATACCTTAATAGTGATTGGTGTGGGCCAGACACTGTTCTAAGTGCTTTCATATTTTACCCTATTTAATTCTTGCAGCAATGCCTTGAAGTGTAGCATTGTTATCATTCCCATTTTGCAGATTTGGAAATCAAAGCAAATTTTTAAGCAGATTGCCTCAGCTCACAATGCCAGGATTCAGATGCAGGCAGAGCTGGCTTCAAGCCTGTACTCTTACCCCTGTGCCATTAGAACGCTTTAGCTCATTCTTGGCGTACTAGTGTTTGATACAAATGAAAAAGGTAAGCCCTGATTGAAATTATTCCTAAACAAGTAAGTGTTCTCTTCTTGTGGGAGAAAAAAAGACAAAAACAAATGCAAAAAATGGCAGTACATAGTTAACTCTCTGTGGATGGAGGTATATTAATATTCTTACCTAGAAAAGTATTTTTCTTCCTAACTTTTTATAGGCTTCACCAGCTTTCTCGGTTTCTTTAGATACAAACGGCCACCTCAGTGGACGGAAGCCGTTTTCCTGCCGGTGCTTGGGAAGAGCCTCTTCTTGCATGAGTCTCCTTCTTGTTTACGACTCTTCTTCATTTTCTCCTGCTGTGCTCCTTCCTCACCTTGGGGCAGTTCCCTTCTCCGACTTCCCCTGTTCTCTGAGCCTGCTTTTCCTCATGGCTGTGGTGTCCCTTCCCAGTCTCATCAGCTGCCCATGTTCTCCAGGATTTCCTTCCTTCTGCCTTTGCCTTCTCTTCCCTAGCCTGCCTCTGTCAGTCACCTTGGGCCTTACCCTCTGTTTTGGCCTTTCTAGGTTTATTCAGTGGGACTAACATCAGGACCAATTTCCCGCCTCTGGCTCTGGCTCTGCCCTGCCAGCTCTTGGTTCTCCTTCGTGGGCAGGGAAGATTGGGAAATGGGCAGTGAGCATTCCTTAAGTTTGCATCAGGATTAGGACATGGGCCTCACTCCTTTTAAGGAGGGTTAGGAGGGTATTATGGCCTGCATACTTGTGGGGGTTTTTTTTTTTGAATATTGTTAAAATATACATAACGTAAAATTTACCATTTTAATCATTTTAGCATACAATTCAGTGTCATTACGTGCATTCACATTGTTGTACAACCATCACCGCCATCCACCTCCGAACTTTATCTGGAGAACCTTTGGGAACTTGGGAATCTTCAATTTGGGAATCTTCCCAAATTGAAGTTCTGTACTCATTAAACACTAACCCTCCATTCCCCTCTCCCTCAAGCACCTGGCGAACATCATTCTACTTTCTGTTTCTAAGAATTTGAATAGGGTCCATTCATACCATAGGTACCTCATATAAGTGCACTGATACAATATTTGTCTTTTTGTGACTGGCTTATTTCACTTAGCGTGTCTTCAAGGTTCATCCATATTGTAGCATGTGGCAGCATTTTCTTCCTTTTTAAGGCTAAATAATATGCCATTGTATGTAAATACCACATTTCTTTTAATCCATCCATTTTTTGATAGACACTTGGGTTGCTTCCACCTTTTGGCTGTTGTGAATAATGTTGCTGTGAACTTGGGTGTATACATATCTGTTCAGGTCCCTACTTTCAGTTCTTTCGGGAAACACCCTGAAGTGGAATTGTTAGATCATATGGTAATTCTGTATTTAATTTTTTGAGGAATCCCCATATTGTATTCCATAGCAGTAGCACCATTTTATGTCCACCGGAAATGTAAAAGGGTTCCAATTTCTCCACACCCTCGCCAACAGTTATTTTCTTTTTTTTTTGATAGTAGCCATCCTAATGGGTGTGAAATGATAATATATACTTGTTTTTAAAGGTGTTTTACGTAGACTAACAGAATTTCAGGACTAGAAATGGTATTAAAGATTTCTAATTCAATTAGCTGTAGACAGCAGTGAATGTTCTCGTATGTCTTAGCATTTTCACTTCTTTCTCAGTTGGAGAAAGGCGTTTTGGGCAGATGGGTCTATACTGGATCTTCGGCTCAAGATGAACTATGTCTGACCCAGGCAGGGTATATGGAATGCAGCTTTGCAAGAGATCTGCTCTTCTCTTCTGCCAGTGACTCTATTTCTTATACTTCTTTACAGTTTGCAACTGTGTCTTCTGGGTTATTTAATCTTCTTTCCGGCTTCTTTAAGGGATAAGGTAATTGTATTCAAATAAACATATTTATTTAAAAAAACTAGGTAAGTTAGCAATTAATGAGCCCAAGATCAGTATAAACTGCTCAGATGATTAAAAAGACTGTATTCAGTATCAGTTTGAAGGAAACCTAAATATTACTCCTGGATGTTAGCTCTAATTCCTTACTATGTAAAATAAGTCACCCCTTTTCAATCTTTTGTTTTTAATTTGGAGGAGATGAATTAAGCAGCATAAAATAAAATATTATATTACGAGAAGATTATAACTTCTGGATTAGTTCGGGTTTTGAATCTTTTTTAAGTTAAAGAAAACTGTTGGTTTAATTTATATTATAAAAATCTTTACGCCTATAGCAAAGTTGTAAGAATAGTATAATCAATACCCAATTGTTAGCGTTATGTCATAATTTGCCTTGTCTCTCTTTCTCTGTCAAATAGAATTTTTTTTTCCTGAGCCAGCTGAAAGTAAGTGGCAGACATCTTAGATGGCATTTCATTCATACTTCATCATGTGTCTCCTAAGAATGAGGACCTATTTCTTCATAAACATAATACCATTATCACATACCTGAGAAGATAATTCAGTAATACTGACAGTTATACTATCAGATATCAAGTCCATGTATAATTTTTCCTATTTCTCCCCAAAATGTATTTTATTTCTTTAGTTTGTTTTTGTCTCTTTAGTTTCTTTTTTTTTTTTTTTAATTTATTAAATTTATTTATTTTTGGCTGCGTTGGGTCTTCGTTGCTGTGCGCGGGCTTTCTCTAGTTGCGGCGAGCAGGGGCTACTCTTCATTGCGGTGCACGCGCTTCTCACTGTGGTGGCTTCTCTTGTTGCGGAGCACGGGCTCTAGGCATGCAGGCTTCAGCAGTTGTGGCGCACGGGCTTAGTCGCCCTGCGGCATGTGGGATCTTCCCGGTCCAGGGCTCGAACCCGTGTTCCCTGCATTGGCAGGCAGATTCTTAACCACTGTGCCACTAGGGAAGTCCCTCTTTAGTTTCTTTTAATCTAGAATAGTTATTCCTTCCCTTTTAGTTTTTCATGATAATTAAGCATGTTGCTTGTTGAAAAAATTAGAAAATGCAAATGAATTAAAAAAATTGTAATCCACCACTCAGAGCTACCTACTTTTAATTTTGGAATAATTTTAGACTTACCGAAAGTTGTAAATGTAGGTCAGAGTTCTCATATACTCTTTTTTTTTTTTTTTAACATCTTCATTGGAGTATAATTGCTTTACACTGGAGTGTTAGTTTCTGCTTTACAACAAAGTGAATCAGTTATACATATACATATGTTCCCATATCCCCTCCCTCTTGCGTCTCCCTCCCTCCCACCTTCCCTATCCCACCCCTCTAGGTGGTCACAAACCACCTAGCTGATCTCCCTGTGCTATGCAGCTGCTTCCCACTAGCTTCATATACTGTTAACCCACCATTGTTAACATCTTACATTTTTAAGGTACATTTGTCAAATCTGAGAAACCATCATTGGAACATTAGTATTAACTAATTTCCAGATTTTATGTGGATTTCTCATTTTCCCACAAAGTTCTTTTTTCTGTTCAGGGATCTATCCAGGATCCAGATTGAATGTGGTTGTCATGTCCTCTGGGCTCTGACAGTTTTTCAGACTTTCCTTTTTTTTTTTTTTTTTTTAAATTTCCATTTTATTTATTAAAAAAATTTTTATTTTATTATTTTTTAAAAATAAATTTATTTATTTTATTTATTTTTGGCTGCATTGGGTCTTTGTTGCTGCGCGCAGGCTTTCTCTAGTTGTGGCGAGCGGGGGCTACTCTTCGTTGCGGCGCACGGGCTTCTCATTGCGGTGGCTTCTCTTGTTGCGGAACACGGGCTCTAGGCATGTGGGCTCAGTAGTTGTGGCTTGTGGGCTCTAGAGCGCAGGCTCAGTAGTTGTGGCGCACAGGCTTTGTTGCTTTGCAGCTTGTGGGATCTTCCTGGACCCGGGCTCGAACCTGTGTCCCCTGCACTGGCAGGTGGTTTCTTAACCACTGCCCCACCAGTTATTCTTTTTTTAAAAAATTATTTCCTCATTTGTTTTCATGTGATGATGCCTTTTTTTATTATTATTATTGTTTATTTTTGGCTGTGTTGGGTCTTTGTTGCTGCGCGTGGGCTTTCTCTAGTTGTGGCAAGTGGGGGCTACTCTTCATTGTGGTGCGCGGACTTCTCATTGTGGTGGCTTCTCTTGTTGCGGAGCACGGGCTCTAGGTGCGCGGGCTTCAGTAATTGCAGCACCTGGGCTCAGTAGTTGCGGCACACGGGCCCTAGAGTGCGCGGGCTTCAGTAGTTGTGGCGTGTGGCCTCAGTAGTTGTGGCTTGCGGGCTCTAGAGTGCAGGCTCAGTAGTTGTGGCGTACGGGCTTAGTTGCTCTGCGGCATGTGGGATCTTCCCAGACCAGGGCTGGAACCCGTGTCCCTTGCATTGGCAGGCGGATTCTTAACCACAGACTTTCCTTTTTTTAATGACAATTTTGAAGAGTCCTGGTTCAGGCATTTCATAGACTGTCCCTCAATTTGGGTTTGTGTGATGTTCTCCTTATGATTAGAATGGAGTTAGGGTTTTGGGGAAGGAGATACTTACTTTTAATATTTTGTTTCATCTCCATGTCTTGGCTTTTTATATAAGATATTCAATGCATATAGATATATACTTACAAAAGCAGGCTTATAGACTGTTATTTTATAATCTGCTTGCTATTTTGTAATCTGCTTGGGATGATGGTGGTCGTGGTCGTGGTACGCTTTTGTTTTAATTATGCAGTTGGCTCTCTTGCGTTGATTTACATTTTATTTATAAAGCTCAACTGCTTTGGATTATGATGTGTTTACAAGGCTACACAGATAATCTGGAAGGGAAAATGAAGAAATACAAATGACAGAAAATGTTTTATAATAATAAAATTTTCTTGGCAAGCAGCAACCTTTTCTCAGTCTTTTAATATAATTTGCGTGCTTCAGAAATATGGGTTTTTTGTTTTTTCATATCTTTATTGATTAGTAAGCATGTTAAATGACTTGGGAGGAATCTCACTCTCTTCAAGAAGTAATTTGGAATTATTGATCCAGAATGCTGACAATTCTCAAATATGGGTCAGGAAAATCAAAGTAATAGATGGAAAAAAAAAGTCTCAATTTTAGCTCTTGATATAACTTTTCTTAAATTTAGGGTTTTTTTTTTTTTATAATTTAAGTTACTAAAACAGATGGTGGAAGGTCCATCAAGATATTTATTTTATGTATTTAAAGCATTTTACTTTGCTGTATTGAATTCCATTCATTCTGGAATTTAGGAGAATTTACCTCTTTATGAAAGAGATTATTCAAAGTAGAAAATGATTGATGACCTTCTCTTTGAGTTTTCTTCTCAATAGACTTAGTCTCTCTTCTAATGCTTCTTGCATACTCAGTAATTTTATAAGTTTTAGAGAAAAATGCAAGTCTGGCTGAATATTAAGCACAGTACAATAAATAAAGCTTTTTTACTTTGCAGAATATTTTACATGTGTGTCCCATAGATTCATCACAGATTCTAGTTTTGGATAAAGGCAAGTACATTTAAAGACAATACAACATCCCTGTCTATGACATTGGCATTCGAATGAGAAGGGAATTTGGTTCAGGACAGTTCTTGGAATGCTTGGCATTTAGGTTATTTTAGGTCAACTCTTTTGGAAATTCAGTTAGAGTATTTATTGAATGGTTTTAGTGAGCTGAATGGTTGTCATGGGGATGTAGATGATATAAAACATGACTCCTATTTATAAAATAGTTGTGTTGGTCAGATAAGGCATCTTACATGATGTATTTAATCCAAGATAATGGATGAGTAAGAGGCAGATCATTCTATAGGAAGTAATTTTGGTTTTGAGAGAGGCATTCTTAGGGAAATAGGCCTTGAAGTGTTCATTTAGAGCTGGGTAGGATTCAGGTCCGGAGAGAGGAGGGAAAGGATATTTGGGTAGAGGGAAGGGCATTGGCAGAGCCTCAGAGGCCTGAGGTCCCTGGGGCCTGTGTGGGAATGGTGGGAAGTTGGGTTGCAGTCAGCCTGTGGGTGGCCTGGACATTGGGTAATGAGCGTGGCCGTCAGTTTATGGGTGCCCTCTCTACAGTGGTCTGTAACTTGCTTCCTCCCTGAGGAGGTGTGACTCGCTTCTGCCAGCTGCAGTGTCTTCCCACAGGCGTGCAGTCCATTGAGGAGAAGGGGGCCTGCTCTGCCATGGCTTCCTTACTCCTCAGGGTATGCCATGTGAGTTATTTTAATAATGTATCAATCTGCCTTTTCTTTCTTTTGTCACAATGCATTTACTTTCTAAAATGGTCTTGTTTTCAGGATAATAATTGGGTTTCCACAGGGAAAATAATAATATATGAGGCAAATTGCTGACTAAAGGCAAATTACTGACTCAAAAAAAGGAATCTCTAATTTTTTTTCTAGTAGTTCTTCTTTTGTTTAAATTTTTGTTTTGTTAGTTATGTAAAGAAACTTATGTATAGTAATTTCTGCTCGGGTGGATAGTGGTAATGTTTAGCACAGCTCATTGGTCTTCTGAAACCTTTACAAATGCAGTCTGATTCATTCCAGCCAAGTTAATTATGAGGTAGATAATTTTTTTTTTTCCCTAATGGAGACAAATGTAAAGACAGAGATACAGAAATCATCTTCAATTTAGATTGAAGAAATTTTAGTTACTGCTGTTTGTTCCTGCTATTTCATCACAGTTTATTTTTATTTTTTGAAGTCTGTCTCTAATCAAATAAGATTTAATTTTTTAGAAGTAAAAGAGGACCATGACTAAATTAATAAGAAAAGTTAATTTAAGGACAATAATTGATTTTTAAAAATATGAAAGTACATTTCATGACTTGATTTCAAGATGATCTGGTGGTTATCCTTATACTGTCGCAGAAGGAAGTCCACAGTGGGACGAGAATGATGCTTACAGATCGCCACCCTTCTTATCGTCTCTTACTGAACACGTCTTAGTCCAGGCCAGTCTGCCTACCACCTCTGTGGTGCACTGTTGATTTCATTTTTCTTCCAGTATTTACTTTTGGTCCTGGACCAATTATCTAGCTGTGATGGGATTCTTCAAAAGTAATCCTACATTTTGTACCTAGTGAACTAGTGATTGTTCTGTTTGCAGACATTCTTTCTGAGGCTCTACTCTTGCCTCGAAAACCTACATTTGCAGAAAGGGAAATGTATAGGTTTTCCTTTTATTAACAAACTTATCCTTCTTTATCTCTTTCCAGTTTTTTAAAAACCGTGTCCATTGTGACATTGAGATTCATATTTAAAAAATTTTTTAATTTTATTCTTAAAATTATCATACAGTAAAATTAACTTTTTTCTTTTATTCTGTTAATTTAACATGTGTAGTTTGTGCAACCATCACTACAATCAGAATACAGAATAATATTACACCCCCCAGAATTCCCTAATGCTATCCTTTTATAGTTAACTGTCCCCATCCTATAAGCTCTGCAACCACTGACCTTTTCTCCATCCCTATAGTTTTGTCTTTTTGAGAATGTCATATAAATGGAATCATACATGTAAGCTTTTGAGACTGGTTCTTTTACTCTGTCTTTGAGATTCATCTAAGTTATTGCATGTATTGAAAGTTTATTCCTTTTTATTAGTGAGTAGTTTTCCATTGTCACTCATTAAAGGACATTTGGGTTGTTTCCAGTTTTTAAGAATTACGAATAGAGCTGCTGTAAACATTTGTGTACAGACTTTTGTGCAAACATAGTTTTCATTTCTCTATCTCTAGGGTAGCTGTCTCTGGGGAGAGGGGATTGCTGGGTGATATAGTGAGTATATTTTTAACTTTATAAGAAACTGTCAACCCTTTTTCCAGAGTGTATGTACTATTTTATATTCTCCCACTATCAGTGTATGAGAATTCCACCTATTCCACATCACTGATATTATCAGTGATTTTAATTTAGCCATTCTAATAGGTATATAGTAATATCATGGTTTTAATTTGCATTTCTCTGATGACTAATGCCATTGGACATATTTTCATGTGCTTATTTGCCAAGCTTTTAATTGGGTTGTTTTCTTTTTTTTTTTTCCTTTGCGGTACGCGGGCCTCTCACTGCTGTGGCCTCTCCCGTTGTGGAGCACAGGCTCCGGACGCGCAGGCCCAGCGGCCGTGGCTCACGGGCCCAGCCGCTCTGCGGCATGTGGGATCCTCCCGGACCGGGGTACGACGAACCCGCGTCCCCTGCATCGGCAGGCAGACTCTGAACCACTGCTCCACCAGGGAAGCCCCTAATTGGGTTGTTTTCTTACTGTTGAGTTTTGAGAATTCTTTATATATTTGGGTACAAATCCTTTTTCAGGTATGTGATTTGCAGTTGGTTTTCTCTCAGTCTTTAGCTTGGCTTCCCATCCTTCTAACATAATAGTGTCTTTCAAAGAGCAAAAAGGTTTAATTTTGAGAAAGTCCCATTCATAAATTTTTTTCTTTTTTATATTATACTAAGATGGGTAGATTTTAAAATAAGTTTCTGTTCTATAAAAGTGGTGAAAAGTAACTTAGTGATGGGAATGTTCTCATAAAGTTGACTTTGTGGAGGGTGCAAATGTTATTTTCTGGAAAGGTAGTGCTAATTAATATACTCCTTAGTCTTGGGAACATCTAGGACTTTTGTTTAACCAAAGGATCTAATTGGTTTAGGTTTGTGAGGGTTTTCACACTTTTAAAAAAAATGATAATCACTAAATGTGGTTAAATATGTACACTTTCATAATGCAGAACTATGTAGGAATTAGTCCTTCAGACTCTTCCAGGGTTAAAATAATGGTATATTACATTCACATTTGATGCTTTGGGGAGTGCCTGAGTTTGAGTTTCTGCTTCACTGGAACAGCATTAGAACTTTGCGTGTAGGTTCAGATTCAGTGTCATGGCTAAAAGCACAAGCTGCATCAGAATGTCTGCATTTGAATCCTGCCTTTTGTTTACAGTGTAACTGTGGGTGAGTAACTTAACTTCTCTGTGCTTCCGTTTCCTTATCTGTTAGTGGGAATGATAATAATAACATCCACCTTGTAAGGTCATTATGAGGAATCAAGTAGATTACATAATATAGTCATTTCAGCAGCCTCTGGCCCACAGTAGGCATTCAGCAAATGGCTCTTGTTATTATTTTTATTATTATTGCTGAAATAGCCTTATGATAAAATTGTTTAAACAAATGTTTTGGAATATTTTCAAGAGTCAGAATAACCACATATCACACTAAGTCATTTCTCTCCCATGCTCACTTTTTTCTCTTTACACTTATTATTAATCAAGACCTGTGACCAGTGTTTTTAATAATCATGTGTATATACACTGTTTTACAAGACAACTATCAGTTCATTCCATTTTTCACATCCTGTGAGGTACTAATCAGATATACACATATATATCAATTCGCTTCAGCTGCCTGAAATATCAACCTAAATTGGCTTAAGCTGGAAAGAAATTTGAGTTAGGCTCACCTAACTGCAAAGTCAGGCACAGCTAGCTGGTTTCAGGGCTCAAGTAAAGTCATCAGGACTCAGTTTCTCCCCACGAGTCAACTCTGCCTTTTCCTGTATGGACTTCAGTTGTAGGAACTGTATGTTAGAAAAATGGCTGTAGCATATTCACCCCCTGTAGCCTGTCAGCGTTTAGATTCAGCCGGAAAGAGTGCCTGTCTCTTTCCCAGAAGCCTCAGCAAAAGTCTCGTGATGTCTCATTGGCTCTTATGGGGTCACATGTCTGACCTGGAGCCAATCCCTGTTTGAGGCTGTGAGACTGGGATTAGCCAGTTCTGGTCACATGGCACCCGTGGCTCTTTGGTGGAGTCGACCCTAGTGGAGCCACGCTGACCGAGAGTCGGGGAGAGGTGCCTACTCTGAGGGAATTTGTGGGCTTTTATTGCCAGAAAAAGGGATGGACGCTGGCTGATCAAACGACTAATGTGCTATTAGGCTCTTTTTGTTGATCGCCAACAGATCACAGGGGTTAATGGATTTGAATTAGAATCTTGGTTACTGATTCCAGCTTTTTTGTGAAGTTACGTCCTCCAGGAGTGCCGTTCCCCACAGGGGCAGGAGTTTGCAGAAAGTTAGTGTTGTTTATTCTTTTGGTGAAAGTTGGATAATTTTTAACAGGAAGAGAAAGAGTCGAGGCAAATAGGGGTGGCCCTCGCAATGGGTGGACGTGTTGCTTCTTCCCATACTGGTGGGTTCAAGCGACTCAGCGCCCTTCTCCGGGCCTTTCTCTCCCCGTGGCAGAGGCTGTACAAGACCCAGCTTGGTCAGTGTGTGTCCGCCACGTGGCAGGGTCGCGTGCTGTAGACATGCGTGTATCCTGGCCAAGAGTGTTGGCTACGTGGTGAGGTGTGTCTGGGAGCTGGCCTCGTGTACAGGTAGTTTCTAGATCTCTGTGGTTTTTTTTTTTTTTTTTTCCGTACGCGGGCCTCTCACTGTTGTGGCCTCTCCCGTTGCGGAGAATAGGCTCCGGACGCGCAGGCCCAGCGGCCATGGCTCACGGGCCCAGCCGCCCCGCGGCATGTGGGATCTTCCCGGACTGGGGCACCAACCCGTGTCCCCTGCATCGGCAGGCGGACTCTCAACCACTGCGCCACCAGGGAAGCCCAGATCTCTGTGTTTTTTTGTAGTCCATTTTAGCGTGGCTTGAGACATTGTCTCACTTTGACTTCGGCTAGCAGTTTTTATTTTATGTTTTTCAAGAAGGCTCTTGAACTTCAGGAGTATGTGTAGCCAGGTCATGCTGTTTTCTGAAGAACCAGGGAAGACAGTTACCAGAGACCTGCCTTGTATGGAGAGCTACCCTACAGAAGTACCCGCAGTGAGGTTCAGGGAGACCGCAGTTAGAAGTGAACTGTTGGGGCCTGATTAATTAACAAACGTCATTGTGGTAGGCATCTTCATATCCAGTGCTGAGGTGGGCACCTGAGCCTACATATCAGAGACATTAACTCTTTTTTTTTTTTGTTTTGTTTTGTGGTACGCGGGCCTCTCACTGTTGTGGCCTCTCCCGTTGCGGAGCACAGGCTCCCGGACGCACAGGCTCAGTAACCATGGCTCACGGGCCCAGCCGCTCCGCGACATGTGGGATCTTCCCGGACCGGGGCACGAACCCGCGTCCCCTGCATCGGCAGGCGGACTCTCAACCACTGCGCCACCAGGGAAGCCCCAGAGACATTAACTCTTGAAATTAAGTCACTTCCCCCCATAGCTCCCGGAGTTAGTAATTGTGTCCCTAATCTCTACTTCTGTGTTACTTTTATTGAAATTTCCGTGGCTAATACGTTTGGTGATTAATGTTGACGGTAGTCTTTGTGATCTCCCCCTCAGAGCCAGTTTTAGGGGTTAGCTTGTCTTTGTCAGCGACGTACAAGTACACTTGTTTCTCCAATGGCTATTGGAGAGCATAATCATTATTATGATTGCATAATCATAACCATTATTATTTTATCGAGATGAAGAAAATGGGTGAAAATAATTCCTCTGTCAAGTAAAGTAGTTACATAGCATGATATTTTATTTTCTACAAATACAGTGTTGTCTGTTGAAATCTGTAAAGTGATTTCCACTTTATATAAATTGAAAATATGGAATTTTAGTGAAATAACAATAGCTAACACTTACTGAGCACTCACTGTATGCCAGGCATTCTGTTAAGCACTTTACATGTATTATTTCACTTAATTCTTAAGTGAAAATAAATAACCATAGGAGGTAGCTATTAGTTGTCTTCTTGCCATTTTAGAGGTGAGCAAGTTGAGATACTTGAGGCTAAGTCATTTGCTCCAGGTCACACAGCTGGTGAGTGACACAGTTGGTGAGTGACAGCTGGTGAGTTCTGAATGTAAGTCCTCTGGCTCCAAGTCTGTGCTTTGGATCCCTGTGCTGTGTTCTCTCCCTAGTAAAGATTTTAGCTCATGTGTTGTTAGTTTTTCTTTTCATTTTACTTCTTTTTGTAATATTTTCTAGATGTGGGCTAGGAGTTTTATAGAGAAGATTTGCTAATTCTAGGTCCTTTGGAATCCATGGGTTTATCCGTCTTCTGTTGCTGTTATCCGGCAGGCGAACACTATATGCTTGTTTATATCAGTAGGTCTCAGCCAGGAATGATTTTGCCCCCCAGGGGACATTTGCTGATGTCTGGAGACAGACATCTTTAGTTGTCATAAGTCAGGAGACGTGCTCCTGGCACCTAGTGGTCAGAGGCCGGGATGCTGCTGAAACATCTTATGAAGCACAGGACAGCCTTCTGCAACAAAGAATTGTTCAGCCCAAAATGTCAATAGCATCAACTCTGGCCTATAGAATAAGTTACTGATGATCTTGTAATGCCGTTCTGATCTCTAACGGGCAAAGTCACGTTAGTAGTGTAGAAATGATTACTTTTGATGTTTGTTTGGTAATTGATTTCCCCAAATTAATGCATGTTTGTATAAGGGACATAAACCCCAACTATAACTTAAATATTTAAGTTCCCTTAAAGTAAACTGGGAATCATAGCCCACTGAGGGAGAACTGAGGAAGTTTAAAGGGAGGCCATGTAATGCCTGAGGATACAATACTCTAAATATTTGTTGGATTACCTTGTGAATAACAATTAGATTTCATTTTTTGTGTTGTGTTAACTTGTCAAATGTATAAACATTTTAAATATCCTGTAATTTAAAAAACCGTGTTTTGGTATACTTTTAATTAAAAATTTCGGACTGAGAAAAGTGGAGAATGTTACATTGTACTCCATGTATGTACCACCCATAGTTAACAAATGCTAACTAATACTGAAGTCCATTTTGAGCTCTTTCTCATCCCATCCCTTAGGTGTTTCTACATTTTTTGTTATACCAAACATCTCAAAAGTTGAAGGGGCCTGGACCTCTTGCGATGTCTGTCATCAGGCCTCACTCACTGCTGCTGTCTTTTGTCTGCCTGTCAGCGTCTCCCCTCATCTTTCACTGCAGTATATAGGCGGCAGAGGGCGGAGCCAGGTTGTCTTTTCAAAGCTGGAAAGGCCAGGCTGAGAGTGGATGTGTAGGCTGGAGAGAGGCGGGAGGACAATAAGTATGGGTTTCCCCCAATGTCTGAAAGCAGAGCGTTCCCATGAAACCTTAAATAAGCCGAAATGGTGTAAAGCGAAGAAGCAGTGACCATAGGACACATCTTGCTAAGGGATGCACACAATAAATTGAGCTAAAGCACAGAAGCTCAGTGACAGTTCAAAGCTCTGGCGGCTTAACGCTGAGGTGCTGAGTGTGGTTCCCTGGAAGGAGCTGGGCGGTGCCCCTTGTACCCGCTTTTGCAGCTCACAGTGCGAATCGCCTCTAAGGGCTGCTGCAAAACACATGCCGAACGCCGTTTTCACTTTCCCCCCTTTTTTGTAAAAGTAGACATCCTCATTGGATTTCTTTTGGTTAGGAAAACAGGCACTAACGTGGGTCCTTCTTGAAAGCGAAGTGGCATAAATCGAGCTTTGGAAAGATGGAGGAGACCTGTACCTTGGGGCCATCTGGTAAGGTAGAAGTGGGGAGGCTGAGCGAGTGTGGAAGCAGGCGTAAGAGCAGTCTCCGTACCGCCAGAGATGGCGATAAGAGGCCAGCAAGAGTGATCCTCCGAAGCGGTGTTATAACTGTCAGGTCAAAGGGTTTTAGGGCTTCTTTGCCCAGGTTTTCTGCTCCCTGCATTTTGAGTGATATAGCCCAGGAGAGGCTGCGCTTGAATTCTCAATCTCTATCACTTGGACTGCTTAGTGGTCTGTTATTAATGGCAATGCCTGCTTCTCACCAGTTGTTCACAGGACTTCTATATGATAAGTTCCTTCTTTTGACCGCACCATGCCGCCTGCGGGATCTTAGTTCCCCGACCAGGGATCAAACCCTCCCCCCACCCCTTTCCGCCCTGGAAGCGCGGAGCCCCAACCACTGGACTGACCGATAGGTTCCTTCTTTATTTAAACACCTCCCATCATGCTCCATTGCTATGGAATGAAGCCCTCACTTCTTGTGGCTTTGGAGGGCACTCTTAGCTCCTTTCCCTCCTTCTCTGACACACCTGGAGTTTATCATGTGCTTTCTCTTGTCTTGGTGATTTCTTGTGCATTCTCTCTGAAAAACTCCCCTATGCTCTCCCTATCATCTCTGCACAGTGAACTTGTGTTCTTTTGAGGCCAGCTCATGCTTTTCGGCAGATGGAAGGTATTTCTTGTTATTTTTCACTTGTGCTTTGCCTGTCTTGCTAGAATCTGAGTTTCTTGAAAGCAGTGACGACATGCTTCCTCTTTGAGTTTAGTGCTGCTAACACAGGGCCTGGCCTCAGGAAATGTTTGCTGAACTGAATTAATAGCCAGTTCGAACTTGCCCTTGAGCCAGTTTTTTGTACTGGTGGGAAAAATCCTACACGGTATGGACTTTGATTCTCTGCAGTCTCAGTTACAGAATTATAAGACTGAAAATAGGAGGGTGGGATAGGAAACATTTTTGCACCTTCTGGTTTAAAAAAAAATGAGACGCCTTCATGGCTTATTACACTTTGTAATATTCAGCATCATGTTTCATTTATAAATTTGATGTATTGTTGGCATGATCCTGACTTACGGTTGATATTTTGCTTGGATTTTAGTAAAGACTTCATAAAATATAAGAGAAGTATAGAATTTGTAGCATCAATAGTTGCTGCTCAGCTCTGACCTTGATCAAAAGGCTGGTTGAGAGTAACTATTCAGATAGATAGTTGAGCCAGTTGAGTTAGCAATGGGGCTAGAATTGATAATTAATAAGTTTTTAAAACCTTTTCTTACTTGTTCTTTCTCCCTGTCTTTAGGATTTTTGTCCCTGAGTCATGGAAGACAGAAGAGCTGAGAAGTCATGTGAACAAGCGTGTGAATCACTTAAGAGACAGGACTATGAAATGACCCTCAAGCACTGCACAGAGGCCCTCCTTTCTCTTGGCCAGTACTCCATGGCTGACTTCACGGGGCCGTGTCCACTGGAGATAGAAAGCATCAAAATCGAGAGTCTTCTTTACAGAATTGCCTCCTTTTTGCAGCTGGTGAGTAAACACTGTCAATGAGCCAGTGCTGAACCATGTAAAATGGCTGTTTTCTGTGAGTGGGGACTACTGCTGACCTCACTGCTTCTACAGATCGCCACATCTGGGCTGAGGGCCTGGGTGAGGTGGCTAGTGATTGCTGAGTATCTCTGATGGCAAGTAACTGTGTTTTTAAGCCTTGAAAGTATTACTGTTGTATAGCATTTTGGATTATTCACTCCATTCAACAAATATTTCAACAAATATTATTCACTCAGTTCAACAAATGTTTACACTGTTCTAGGTATTCGCTATACATTGGTGACAAAGAAAGAGAAAGATCCCTCCTTCATAGTACTTTTTCTAGTAGGTGGGGCGGACAATAAACCATAGGCATTATAAATAAGTAAACACTTTAGATTGTTAGAAGGTAACAGTCTGCATGGAAAAAAAGTAGAATAGAGGGTTACCAGGGTTAGGGATAGGGTTGCAATTTTAAATTGGGTTAAGATAGGCCTCATGATAAGGCAATATGAAGGATGTAAGGAAGTGAGCCATGTTGAGATCTGGAAGAAGATCGTTACAGGTAGAGGGAACGGTCAGTGTGGAATTCCTGAGGTGGAAGGAAGCATGCCTGCCACGTCTGAGGAACGGTTGGGAGGCCCTTGTGCTGAAGTACGGTGCCCGAGGGGGAGAGTGCAACAGGGCGAGATCCTGTGGGACCCTTCAGGCCACTGTAAGGGCTGGTGTCTGCTCTCCTTGAGATGGGACGCCGTTGTGGGATTTTGAGCAGAGGCGTGGCATGATCTGCTTTAATAGGAGTTATTTGACCTTTGTGTTGAGAATAGACTGTAAAAGAATAAGAGCAGATGCAGGGAGACTAGTTTGGAAGCTATTAGAATAATCTAGGCCAGCGGTGAAGTGGCTCAGATCAAAATGCTAGCAGTGGAGATGGTGAGAAGTGGTTTGTTCTGGTTACAATCTGAAGATAGAACGAAGCAGATGTCCTAATGTACTGAAGGCAGGGAGTGAGAGATATAGAGCAGTCATAGTTTACTTACTTCGCCCTTTTTTGTCTGAGCAATTGGAAGCGTGGAGTTTCCTTACCCTGAGATGAGAGGGCTGTAGGTGGGGAGATGGGAAAGAGTTCACTTTGGACATACTGATTTGAGATGACATTTAGATATCCAGCTGGAGATGTTGAATAAGCAGTTGGATATGCAGGTCTGGAGTTTGGGAGAGAGGTCTGGGCTAAAGATGTTAATTTGAGAGCCTGTGGCCTATAGATGGTATGTAAAGTCTTACACCTTGGTCAGATCAGCAGGGGAATGAGTATAGGTAGAGAGAAGGGGAGGGCTGAGGACTTAGTCTTGTGGCATGGTTTAAGAGGTTGGGAGGAGAAGCAGAGCATCCTGAAAAGCAGCCCGTGAGGTTAAGGAAAACGAAGAGAGTAAGATGTCCTAGGAACCAGTCAAAGAAAGCCTGTCCAAGTGAGGAAATGTTCAGTGTCCATTGCTGTGAATAGAGTCATGAGAATTCACTGAGAAATGACAGTGTGTCTAAATGGGTACATGTAAGTGTATCTAACTGGATTCACTGGCAGTCACTGGTGACCTCCATGAGAGCAGCTTCCATGGAGTGGTGGGTGAAAGCCTGATAAAAGAGAGTTTAAGAGAATGTCAGAGGGAAGGGAATTGAAATACATGATATAGACAATTCTTGAGGAGTTTGCCCCATTGAAGCACAAAAAAATGGAATGGTAGCTGGTGGGAGAAGTGAAGTCAAGAGAAGGATCTTTTCAGATGAGAGAAATAAGAGCATGTTTGTTTATAGGACTGAACTGTTAGAAAACAAAAAATTAATGATGTAGGAAAAATAGAAGAAGCTTGCTGGAGCGCTGTTCTTGAGTAGGCCCTGGAGCAGATCTGCACAGTCGGTAGGATGGGCTTTAGGAAGGAACAGGGCTGGCTCACCTGGTAACAGGTGGAAGGCACAGTGTGCCGGGAAGTGGGCAGCCGTGGTGGTGGCCATCCGTGGAAAGTCTCTTCTCAGGGCTGCAGTTTACTGAGTAAAGTCATTAGCTGAGAATGAGGATGGGGAGGAGATTTCTGGTGACTTGAGGTCAGAGAGGGCGAGAGGGAGGGGTGTGAACAAACGGCCTGGGGGAGTGTATACTGTGATGTTTGTTTATAGAGTATCGTGTAACCCTTGGCACATGAGCTAGCTTTGCTCTGTGAGTATTAAATTTGCAACATTAATGATTAAACTTTGGAACAAAGCTGAGCTTTTTGATAAAGTCTGTTTTAAGCAGCCCTTGAACTACTTAACTTTATCTTGTATCTTTTATTTTGCAGAAAAACTATGGGCAAGCTGATGAAGATTGTAGGCATGGTATGTTTAAAAGCAGGATTCTTTTCTGCTGAGAAGATTTTGAATTATTTAATTGAGCAGTGTTTAAGATTTGTTTTTTTCATATACTAATTTCAAAAGTGATTATAATATTTAAAAAACCCACCTCACGGTGGTGCCTAGTGACTAATTTGGATGGCGACATTCCTGCTATGATGGGTGCACACGTGAACATTGTTCCTAATCACAAGTGTTGGCATTGCTGTCACTCCCTTGGGAACATTGATAATGCCCTTTTAAAGTTTGTGTGAGTATTTTCAGTCAATAAAGAGCCATATTTTAAGAACTGTAGCACATAACACACATTGATTAAAACGTTAAGCTTGGATAAATTGAAAAGCTGGGCCTCTGCCTCCTAAAATGTTCTTTCCCCCTTCGTTAGAAGATTTCCCTTAGAAAGCAGAGACTGACTAGAATGCTCTTTAGTGCTTTTTCCTGTTTTCTTTTGGGCAGGAAATTGATTAATAAGATTCCTGCTCTTTGGTACTCATAGAATAGGAATCCTTTTCTAGGAGATTGCTGCCAGTTCACTAGAATGAATCTAGACGTCAGTGGGAGGAGGGCTCAGTGTACATTCTCACACGCTCTTGGTGGGAGCTTTGTACAGCTTGTGATTTGGATAATACAATGTTTCAATTATCCACATTGGGGTTGGGGGGGGGTGAGGTGTCTAACATAAGTTAAAAGTTTTTTTCCTATTTGCTCCTTTGTGTCAAAACTTTTAAAAGTATTAGCTCTTTTCGTTGTTAACCTTACAAAACCATCTTATCTACTTCTGGGGCATATTGGACATAATTTAACTGTTCATTAAAGATTCAGTGACCTCTTTGTAAACCTTCATAGAATCGTGTACTTTGGGAGTTAATTGGCATGAGAGATATCTAGTACAATCTTCCGTTAAAAAAATCTTTACTATCTGTGGACATTTAAAAGTTACCAACAAGCCAGATAATAAGTCAGATGATATAGAGGAATATGAAGAAGGGACCCACTTCCCCTTCTCCCCCATCTGAAGGAACCATGGTATTAGTTTGCTGCATCTTCTTCACCTTTCTCTGTAGTGATAAGCACAAATGCTTATCATACATAGGTAGGGTTTTCCTTTAAAAATTAAAAAAGAATTATGTGATCATCACATAAAGTTTCTTGCTTTCTTCTGTAACAATAGATCATGGACATCTTACATCTTAAGTTAATAATACATCAGCTCCAATTCCTGCTGAATATTCCATGGCATAGATGTGCCATAATTTATTCAGCTATTCCCATATTGACGGGCATTCAGGTGGTTCTAGTTTTCTAGTTTGTTATAGTTCATCCTGTAATAAACATATATTCTTTCTTACTGTTGCCTTTGTTTCTTTATGGTAGTCTTAAAAGTTAGATATCTGGGTTAAGGAGTTTTAAAAGTTGGATGTCTAGGTTAAAATATACTTGAATGCCTGTTTCCTCTGATCTCACTAACTGGAACCTCTCAGTCTTGACATTGTGACAATCTTGTGTGTGAGAAATGGCCCCTCTTTCTTCAGTGTTCCCTTCCTTGAGTACTAGTGAGGTTGATGCTTTTCATTTGGAGACACACAGAGTCCCAGAAGAGTAACTGACTTGACTTGTGAAGAGTTGTCGAAGGGTAAATGCTGTGGGTGAAGGAACATAAGGAAAAATGCTGCATTTTTTGTTAATTGTTTTACTTAGCGTTTTCAAGTTAGATACTATTTTACAGCTGCTGAATTACCAAAATAAAAGTTTAACCAGGAAACCTTGCAGATGAAGGATAAGTCTGTTACCTGGATTGTGATCATCGTAACATGAATGTATACGTATGTCCACACTCATCAGACCGTATACATTAATTACGTGCAGTTTTGGGATACTGATTATGTCTCTGTAATGTGGGGAGAAAAGTTTAACCAATGTCTGAGATAAGGTTGCAGTGAAATGAGTGTATGCTTGTGGTGGTGGTAGAGTATGAAGCGGAATACAGCTTGGTAACATGTTCGTTCCTTTGACCCACTAATCTTAGTTCTGGGATACTGTCCCAAGTAAATATTCCAAAAGAAGGAAGAAATTGTGTGTGGAATGGTTTTGTTTTCATTGCAATACTGTGTGGAAAAGCAGAAAATCGGTTAGCTTGCAATAAGGGTTCATTGATTACACTCTGTGCATTCCTTGTTACCATTTATGTGATAAGTAAGAACATGGAAGTGCTTATTTAATGTATATAAACTTTCGTCGTTTGAAATAGACATTTGGGAATATTGGCAAAGTTTACGTGTGTGTATCGCTAATTGTAGAGTTCTGCTTTTATATTATGTACATGTAAGTTTTTTTCTTTTCACCTTTTGGTAACTTGTGTTTTTTTTAATTGAAATGCAGTTGATTTACAGTATTAGTTTCAAGGGTACAGCAAGCTTATTTTTATATAAGGTAAAATACCACAGTTAAGCAGTCAGCTAGTAATAAAAAGCAACACGAGAATCTCAGTCTCTGTTAATTATTATATTGGTTTGTAACGCTAGATAGCCGGAACAGCTCCTGCCTTAATGGCCCCAGAGCTTTGTTTGAATTTTATGTACTAGAGTATCTTCCTGGTGTCTGTTCCCTCACTGTCAGGCTATCAGTCGGCATCCCTTACAACTCTCCACAGGCCTCGTTGCAGCTACCCTCCCCCTTCTCCACTTGCTGCTCCTGACCCTGATTTCACTTTCCGAGGCAGGGGTAGGAAACCAGACAGGCAATCTTTGTCGTGGAGTTAAAAACATTGAAAAGTTTTTTTATTATGAAAAATTTAAAACATACAGGAAACTAGGGGAAAGAGTATAATAAACATTCATAGTCTCGAAACTTAGGTTGTAACCTTTTGCCATCTTTACTTCATTAATTTTTTTCTGAACTATTTAAAAATAATTATAGACCTCATGATATTTACTCCTAAGTACTTTAGTACGCATCTCTAAAAAATAAGGTCATAACTGTATAACCACAATACTATTATTGACCTAATAAAAATGACCATAATTCCCTAATATCCAAAACCAGTCCATAATCAGATTTACCTGGTTGTTCCCAAAATGGTTTTTTTTAAGGCTGATTTGTTTAAGTCAGGAACTAATCAGAGTCATAAGATTTAATAGTTGGAATTCTACTTAAGTAAGAAATAGATTCTGAGTGAGGACTCAAGGGCATCCTGAAAATAAACTACACAGACTTTAAGTTCATGGAGTTTAGTTCTGAGTTCGGTGTTGTGTTCTGGATAGTGAGGGTTGTCAAGCCCGTGACGACTGTGGTCAGGTCTGTTTTCATTATCTGAACATATGCTGTATTTGGCGTAACAGGAAAGCTTTCATAACATAAGGATTCTTTTTCTTCCTCAGAAAGAGATATTCAGAAATATTCATCATATAGGAAACTCACCTATGTTTTACACTAATAAAAGGGAATGAGGTAAATGGAGAAAGTGAAATCAAAAGATAGTCTTATCAACTAAGAGTTTTGTGCTACGTGTAATGTGTAGATCAAACTCAGTCATTATAACATCAATGAATATTTTTCATAAGGCTGCAAGATTTTTAAACCCTAGGTGAGAGTGTCATTAATTTAAGAAATTAATATAAACAAAGGAGTTTGGGCCATCAGTGGATATTTATTATATTGATACTTGCCCTGTGAAGTAAGTGATTCAGTAACCAAAAAGCCCTGTTAAATAAATGCTGACTGTATAACAAAAGGCAAATTGATACATGATTGGTTGAACCTTCTATACTTTCCTTCTCTGAAGAGTTTTGATTAAATAGATTTTATATTTTATGGTAATTAAAAATGTTTTGGAAAAATAGTTAATAGGGGTAACAGTACTTATTCAGAATTATCTCTGGGTAAGACCCTCTGAAGTATTTTGTTTAATCACACTGTAATATCATTCCAGTTTTATGGGCGAGGAAACAGATTTTGTGAGATTAAGTAACTTGCTTAAGAGCATGGAGACAGTCCAGAGTGGAGCTGTGACTTTGAAGTGAGGCCTTTCTGATCTGAAAGGCCATATGCTCCTTCTCTTTATCCTGAGGTACAACCTATTTATTCTTTAGGGTTTTACAGACATTATTCTATTTAGTGTAATAAACCTGGGGGGGCGGACAAAGGCAAATGGGTATTTTATATTCTAGAAATGAAAAAACCTGAGGCTCAGGATCACGTAGATAATAGTGGAGTGGGCCAAGAGTTTGGATCTTTAAGCCTCTAGTTCATCCAATTTTTCCTGTTGACCAGAATGTTAAATAGGGATGCAGTTCAATAATATTTCATAATTACGTGTTCTTTAGATCCATTTGCAGTAACTATTTAAAAGATTTCATGTATATAAGCTTTATTTCTCCAACAGGAATTTAAAAAAAACTTTTTATTTTGAAATAATTTTGGATTCACAGGAAGTTGCGAATGTAGTACAGAGTGATCCCATGTACCTTTCCCCCCACTGGTTACATCTTACATAACTGTAGTATGTCAAAACCAGGAAGCTGACATTGGTTCAATGAATATGTGTAATTCTCTTTCATTTTACTCTGTGTAGATTCAGGTAACCACCAGCACAGTCAGGATACAGAAGTGTTCCATCACAGTGACCATCTCTCTTGTGCTACCCTTTGTGGTTACACTCACCGTCTGCCCTCCCTGTGTGACCCGTGGCAGCCACTAATCTGTTCTCCACCTCCATAATTTTGTCATTTTGAAAATACCACGTAATGGAACCATATTGTACGTGATCTTTCTAAGGATGACATTTTTCTCTCACCAGGTGTTTGAGACCCATCCAAGTTTTTGTGTGTATCAGTAGTTCATCCATTTTTATGGCTGAGTAGTATTCCACAGCATGGCTGTACCACAGTTTGTCCTTCAGCAGGAACCTGAGGCTTTCTGGAATAGGACCTTAACTTCCACTCTTCATTTCCCCATAATGCCTATTAACTGTCTTAAGTAAAGTTCTTATATGTAAGTTGATAGGGATAGAATATAAATCAGGAAAGTGTTTTTTTAATATCTAAGTTAAGTTGGAGACCATCCTCTAAGTATGCAGACTCTCTTTTGTATGAGTAGATATTTAAGTAAGCAGTAGTCTTTGAACTACGTCCTTTGAGCTCAGTTGCAAGAGCCTCACCATGGTTGTATGACTGTCTGTTCTAGACCTTTTCTTATTTATGTAGGGTGTCAGTTATAGTCATGAGTGACATTATAAATGTATTTCATGTTGTTTTTCACTCATGGAATAAATACTAGCATTAATTTTATATTAGCTCAAATTATATGTATACCATAAAAAGAGAAGATTTAAAATGAGTGGTACCTTGCCTTGTAAAATCTCAATAAAAACTATACCAAAGTGGGGTGGGGGGAGGACGGACAGACACGGACGGACAGGACGACGACACTGAAATTAAGATTACTGTGAACACCTGAAAACATAGCCCTCTCGCATAGTGCAAAGAAAATAGAAGAGGAGCAAAATGTCAGTTCTTCTCAGTAAGCAAATTATTTTTTTTAAAAAGTAAGCAAATCAACCATGGAAACAATGAAGTAAGGGAGTGCCTTAGCAGAGGATTTTCCACACTCAGGATTTCCTCTGAGTGCTTACAACGGACATAGCAAGATATTGACTTCTGACGTTGAAATAAAGGCAGTGAAAGAGTTTTAAGATAAGAAATACAGTTAAATTGATTTTTAAAAAATAGAACCAACTTCCAGTTTTTTTGTTTTCTTTTTTTTTTTTAATTTTATTTATTTATAGCTGCATCGGGTCTTTGTTGCTGCACTCAGGCTTTCTCCAGTTGCGTCGAGCAGGGGTTACTCTTCGTTGTGGTGCGTGGGCCTCTCATTGTGGAGGCTTCTCCCGTTGGGGAGCACAGGCTCCAGGCACGCGGGCTTCAGTAGTTGTGGCTCGTGGGCCCAGTAGTTGGAGCTCACGGGTTCTAGAGCACAGGCTCAGTAGTTGTGGCGCAAGGGCTCAGTTGCTCCGCGGCATGTGGGATCTTCCCGGACCAGGGCTCAAACCCGTGTCCCCTGCATCAGCAGGTGGATTCTTAACCACCGCACCACCAGGGAAGCCCCCTTCTTCCAGTTTTTGAACAGTTAACAGAGATTAACTTTCCTGTAATGATACAGCAAATGCATCTTGGAAATTAGGGTTCTTTCTAACGAGGAGGCGGAAGGCTCTGCAGGCAGCATGCTGTCTCTCTCTCTAACGCATACACAGTACAACAGGCTCCTCGGGAGTCCAAGAGCCTTTACGCTGAGCTGCAGTTGAAGGAAAGAGTACTTTCAAAAATATACAGTAAGGTCTCAGCTTCAAAGTTTATGGCACACACAAGAGGGCTGTACAAGAGATACAGAGATTTTGTGAGCAGGTTAAGGACCGAATACTGGAGGGAGCAAGGGCAGGGTAGCAGGGATTCGGGAAAAAGAGAGAGAGAGAGAGGGAGAGAGGGAGAGAGAGAATGAGAGAGAGGGGGGAGAGAGAAAGAGAGGGAG
>NC_041227.1:132771441-132821940 GCF_002837175.3 Physeter macrocephalus | reverse complement strand
GGGAGAGAGGGAGAGAGGGAGGGAGAGAGGGAGAGAGTGAGGGAGAGAGGGAGAGAGAGTGAGAGAATGAGAGAGAGGGAGAGAGAGAGCGCGTTGTCTTGTGTAAATCTGGAGGTGAAATATTCAGAAGCGGTCTGTGTCATACCTGACATTGAATTCTGTTAGGGCTTTTCATTTTCCAAAAGCGTCTTAGAAAGGAAAGATTTTATCTGCAAAAGACCTTGGTAGGAAGGACATAAAATGCCACAAAAGCTGCGGTCCGCATGTCTTAAAGTGTTATGTGTTACAGCTGGAAGTAAAGAGAAGGCAAAGGGGAAAAGGGTTGAGACAGAGGAGAAGGGTGGTGGGAAAAAAACTATTTGGAAAAATGGCCCCAGCTGAGAGATTTGCCACAGTTCTTATTCTGGTTTACGTTATACTTTTTGTTACTTGTTACAAGTAGACATTTTAACCTGACTTAGGCCTTCTGCTGTTTGGAGTCTGTTTATAAACTCCTCCCCTAACCCCACCCCAATAGATGTTTGGCAATAAGTTTATTGCCCCAAAATTAAATGGCTGATATTTAGGAAAGGAATTTATAAATTATAAATTTGTTTTATATATTTATTAAATGAATCTATTTTCATTTTTGATTCAGTTCCTGATGTGTTGGTTCTGAGAATGTGATTATATCCAAGTGGTGAATAACTTCACTTTATTAATGACTCAAGGATTTAGTTTAATGGTAATTTTAAAATTTCTTTCAAAAAATTTGGAAAAATACTACCTTGATTAGGCTATGCTCTTCAATAAAAGGCTTTAGAAATAACTAAGGACTTGATAAGAGAAACAACCTTTTGTGGTCATGTTACTGAAAAAATACAGACTAATACTCAGCATTTACTGAACTTTAAGCTTGTTTTAAATTATCTTTCTCATTGCAGGTAATTCTTTACAGGCAAGGGGAATTACATTTGAATTGTTGATCTCTCCTTTTGGTAGCCAGGGGCTGTCAAACACTTACAGAAGCTGTTTTTTTGAAACAGTTGAATGAGTACTCCTTTAAGATTACTCATATTCTGGTCCAAAACATTCCAAGTAAGACATATTTCAAGTGTTAGAAAATCTTACAAAAACTTAAGAATGAGAAGGGATAGAGACTTGAATTTAGCAACGCAGCTAAGGTGTTCACATTTCTCCTTTGTAACTCCCAGGGGAAGGAAGGAGTTATGTGCTCACAGTAGAATTTCACAGATACTTGGGGGAAGAGAATTTATTTGTAAGGAATCATAACTTTTTTTACAATTGCCCAAGATTAGGTTATGTTTTAATGTCATCTCTTTTGGCAAGTTCAATTATTATAGCTGAGGCAAGTTTAAGAATACACTAGGCCATACTTTGTTTTCTTTCAAGCTTTTTCAAGATGTTAAAGGTAATACAGGACCAGATTGGCAGCACTGCCATTTGATTTTATCATATGACACCATAGCAGGATAGCTTTTTATCTGTCGTAGTTGACTGTTTCTTTGCCATAGTTCTTCATGTGGGATCCTACAAGGCATAAACTGAATTGCATTTAAAGACAGCCGTTAGAAGAAAGGACATCAGTAGTGTTTCTTGTCTAAAATGTTTAGAGAGGAAAGGGAAACATAATTTTGACAAATCTGGAGACATTTAGACATCAATGTAATGGAAGAACTTTTGCAAAATAAAATTCAGCATATACCTTGTACAAAAGCAAAGATCTCTGAAAAGTGCTTGTAAAATATCATGTCATTTAATACTCTTTAAACATAGTCAGATGACATAGTCATCTGAGATTGAAATATTCTTACATTTTTTTTCATTTCCCCGAAACATTCTTCAGCTCTGGACAACTAGTTTCTTAATATCCCAATTACTGAAAAGGAACTAGGATAGTTCCTCAGCAGTTCTTAATACTATTTTATAATTTTTAGAGGGGAACATGACATCTAGGGAACTCTTGAGGAGATTGTGCTAGAAACTTCATATAATTAACACAGTCTTTACCACAACCTTATTAGGTAGCTACTGTCACCTCCATTTTACGGGGGAGGAAACAGGCTTAGCGAATGTGAGTGATCCAGACCTTGGTAGGACTGTCATTTTTCTTCAGAGCATTTTATTAATGCTTGCATTATATTATTTGATCTTGCAACACATTTTTTCATCTTGCAGTTCTACAGATGACCACACTGAGGACCAGAGAGATAAAATGACTTGCCAAAGGTCGTATTTGAATAGTTTCAGGAATAGTAAGATCTGAGGGAGATGTGGGCTTACTGTGGAATTTTCTGAGATGCTCGAGACATCCTTAAGGATGCTCCGTTGTTGCTATTCATGTATTGGAATTGTCAGTTGAGGAGATAAGTGGTCTGTAACATGGATGGTGTGACAGCAGGTTGGTCTAAACTGAAAGTAATTGAATAAAACCTTCTTGAATACAGAGACTGCAACTTTCAATTTAGTAATCTGATTCAATAAAGTATATATGTAGAAAGATGTTTATTACAGTGTTCTTTTTAATAGTTAAAAATTGGAACTGTTCTGGATCAAGGGAATAGTTAAGTAAATTGATGTATCTGCTTGATGGAACATTATATAGCTAATAATATAAATATAAACACTGTAATATGGAAAATACTGAATGTGTCAAGGGGAAGTAAAGTAGGATATAAACTGTTATATTTATATCAGTTACAGTCATGTAAAAATTATGTAAATATTGATCAGAATTTGAAGAGAACATGAATAAGTGAAAACAGGTTTTTGGTTGAGTGGTAAGTATATGGTGAACTTCTGTGTAGAATTTTATTAATGTTCTTTTGTTATGTTATCTGGGTAATAAAAAAATTGAACCATATAACAAAAGGATATATTCAGTACAACCAAGATCAGTATATTAAGAACAGGGCTTCCCTGGTGGTGCAGTGGTTAAGAATCCACCTGCCAATGCAGGAGACACGGGTCTGAGCCCTGGTCCGGGAAGATCCCACATGCTGCGGAGCAGCTAAGCCCGTGCGCCACAGCTACTGAGCCAGCGTGCCACAACTACTGAGCCAGCATGCCACAACTGCTGAAGCCCACGTGCCTAGAGCCCGTGCTCTGCAACAAGAGAAGCCACCGCAATGAGAAGCCCGCGCACCGCAACGAAGAGTAGCCCCTGCTCACCGCAACTAGAGAAAGCCCGCGTGCAGCAAAGAAGACCCAACGCAGTCAAAAATAAATAAAATAATTACATTTATTAAAATATATATATATATTAAGGACGGACCCAATGGACCTTAAATGCAGTATATTATATTGATACTTAAACAAAATATTTCCTTGAAAATAATTAGAAAAAATGCAGTTTCCAAAATATTTTCTTTCAGCAAAGTATCTTTTTGCAAAGGAAGATGAAGTGTGTGTGAACTAAAAATAGAATCTTGGACTTCACAGTAAAGAGAAGGGTACAGATTGTTTTACTGGTTGAACCATTAGCAGTTGTGGGAAATCATCTCAAATGAAATGGCATAAAAATGAGTATATTCTGTATTGTTAGAAATATGTTCTCCTTGTGATTGTATTAAATTAAGTCAGTAAACCCTTGCAGACAAATTGGGTAGCATTTTCTCTGGCCATTTGACCATTGGGTTCTTAGTTAATCTTGCTGGTTTTGATAAAAGCTAATTCTTAATTGCTTAGGAATATCAAAATATTGAGGTTTGCAGTTTCTATTCTTATGCATTTTAATGGCACTGGGTCTCTTTGTCAAAAATGCAAGAACTTTATTCAGCGAATACCTATCTCTGCAGTTTAAAAGCCCTCATTTACCCAGAAATCATAGGTTGAACAGTATTTTCACTGGAGAGCTGTAAGATTAATTCTCCTCATGATTTTGCGGTGATCCTACCTGACTATAGGCTGTAGTAGGTTAGGTATGTTGATTGTCCCATGTTTTTCCTTGGCTTTATGCATGTCATGGACAGACCTGAAACATCACTGCCTTCCTCTAGGTAGTTATAGTTATTCTTTTAGTATAAAAGAAGTCATGCTTGGGATAGTGTGCTAATAATAAAATTGAGAAAAATGTGTATCGAATGTCATGTGGTTAATGATGGCTGTTCTTTCATGACAGTGCTGGGAGAAGGACTGGCCAAGGGAGATGGTACCTTTCAAGCAGTGCTTTGCTGCATGCAGCTTAAAGGAAAGCTCCAGCCTGTATCCAGCATTCTTGCCAGGTCACTGACAGGAGAGTCCCTGGTATGTTGAGTTCTAAATTTGAACGTCTGAAAACGGATTCATCCATTTGACTCCTTAGCTGTATTACCTACGTTCCTCTAGGTTCTGTCAGAAATCAAAGTTTATAAGTATCTTGAGATGCTTATTTCTCTTCAACAAACTGATGTTTAATCATTGGATTCTTGTAGTTTGTGATAATATATATAAGAATTGGAGATATTTTTTAAGCTTTGAAAGTATAGAATAACTAAATGATTTTCTTTAAAGGTGTAATTTAACAGAACCTGGAAATATTTTTGAGTTTTAAAATGCTCCTGTGGACATATGATCTTGTAGGGTTCTTAAATTCAACAATTTATTTTATAAAATGCTTAAATTTATCTAAACTAAGTAATAATTACTTTTGTTTCTGAAGATGTCATATGTGTAAGTTAATATTCATGACTGCTCTGATGGAGTTATCGAATTCTTTTCAGACTTTGGGATAACTGTTTGTATGTAGTATTTAATTTTTGAGAGTTTTTGTTTGTTTTTGGATGAGATAATTGAAAGACTACTTTTTTTGTACTTTAGAGTTGGCAATCTATAGAAATTGGAAGAAAAGAGATATTATAACTTTTTTTTTACCAGTTGGTAACTGTTACAGAATTTGCTGATATTTTTCAGGAATCATAATGAAAAACAGTGAAAGCAGGAAAATATATGTATACTTTGTTATACAGCATGAATTTTCTATACTTTTCTTCTGAATTAACATAAATTGTGGAAAGCTGGAGCAAAGTTGTGTTTTCACTGCAAATAAATATATATTTGGTAAAAAAAAAAAGGAAATTAGGAAAGTACTTTGTATATTGTTGAGTGCAATGTAATGACCCGTCTCAGACGGTAATTTAGTGATTTTCTAAGGAATTATTTTGCAGTGAATTGTTTAGTTGGTTTAGCAATATTTTTGGATGTCACCATTTTAACAAATGAATATAAAAGCTAAGATGTGTTACTAATATAGCAAAATTGTATGGGTATTTAGTTCTAAATAAATGATAAAGAATAGTTCTCTTCTTTATTATTTAGATAATTCTGTCCTTAAGGAACTTTCCTATATAAGTTAAGCATATTACACAGTTTTACCTGTTGGATTTTTACTTATTTTATCTTATTATTTTTTAATTTATTGGGGTATAATTGCTTCACAGTGTTGTGCTAGTTTCTGCTGTACAGTGAAGTGAAATAGCCATATGTATACACATATTCCCCCCGACCCCAACTTCTGGATTTCCCTCCCATCTAGGTCACCACAGAGCATAGAGTAATAGTCACCACAGAGCTGTGCAGCAGGCTCTCAACTAGTTATCTGTTCCATACACAGCAGTGTATACATGTCAGTCCTAATCTCCCAATTCATCCCACCTCCCCTTTCCCCCCTTGGTGTCCATACATTTGTTCTCTACGTCTGTGTCTCTATTTCTGCTTTGCAGATAGGTTCATCTGTACCACTTTTCTCGATTCCACATATATGCATTCATATACGATATTTGTTTCTCTTTTTCTGACTTACTTCACTCTGTATGACAGTCTCTAGGTCCATCCACATCTCTACAAATGACCCAGTTTCATTCCTTTTAATGTCTGAGTAATATTCCGTTGTATATTATGTACCACATCTTCTTTATCCATTCATCTGTTGATGGACATTTAGGTTGCTTCCATGACCTGGCTATTGTAAATAGTGCTGCAATGAACATTGTGGTACATGACTCTTTTGAATTATGGTTTTCTCAGGGTATATGCCCAGGAGTGGGATTGGTGGGTAGTTCTATTAGTTTTTTAAGGAACCTCCATACTGTTCTCCATAGTGGCTGTATCAACTTACATTCCCACCAACAGTGTAGGAGGGTTCCCTTTTCTCCACACCCTCTCCAGCATTTATTGTTTGTAGATTTTTAAATTTAAAATTAGGAAGAAGCAAGTTGCTTTCAAATCTCAAGTGAAATTTGAATTTCAGAAGAGTGAATGTTTTTTGTATTTTCCTTCAACAGCTTTGTTAATGAACCATCTTTAAGTAGTGTGATCATTGTATGTGAATCTGAGTCATAAGTAACTCAGTTCACCATTTTGTAAATATAGCCTATTAGTTTTAGGAAAAAGGAGTCTTAAAAAGTTGAGGTTTATTTTTTTATTACTCTATCTTGCTCTTCAGTGATACCCTTTGTGAATATTTTATTGAATTAATCTTAAATTCTTAGGCAAGGTGAATACAGTGTTTTAGGGCACACTGTATCTTTTGTCCTGTTAATCTTTTTAACTTTGCGCATAGATGGTTAGCTTTATCATCACCTCTAATGGTAATGAGGATGGGAGATGAGCATAGCATTGGTTTTCTTTTTACAGATAAACCTTAGAAACAGCTGAAGAGTTAAGTCCCCATAGTAAAGAACTAATATACTCCTTGGTTTTTCCGTTTTTCATTTGCCCTTTCAGAATGGGATGGTAACAAAAGATTTGACAAGACTAAAAATACTTCTCACAGAAACGGAGGTAAGACTATTTCAGTGGATCTCTTTGGGAAGAGTTTAACTCAGTCTGGCTAGTACGTGTTCTTTATTAAAATCTGGAAAATCACTGGGCATCAGCAAGGCTTTAAAGATGGGGTAGTGCAACCTTTAGACTTTCTGTAATCAGGCTTGGTCCCATCCTAGGAACTTTGCTTCCTATCAAGGTGCTTCTGCATCCCAGGTCTTCTGTTTTGTCCCTAATTTTTGTTAGCTGTCTCTGGCCAATAAATGGAAAGATAATGGGGAAATTTTAGTTTTTAACTACATCTGGCTATGAGAAAATTCTGTTATTAAAAGTGAGATACTCCTCCAGCCTTCTGTGTTTTTAAGTAACTAACAGAAGTCTGTGATTTGAGGAGTATTTTTAGGGAATGAGTTTAGCTGATGGAAATAATGTGTATCAGGGTAAATGGTGAATAAAAATGTGCTCTGGTGAAGCAGTTGAAGGCCGGGGACAGCAGTGGCATGTAGAAGGCCCATGGCTTTGTAAGTCTCAAATTTCTATTCCTCATACAGGCATATAAAAGTATTTTTATTTAGATGTCTCATTTTAAAAATAGCCATTTTTGTCAGTTTTTACCATAAATGGAAGCCCATGTAAAGTGATCGATTGATTGGCTTATTTATTTAAAAAATGGCACCTACTGTGTGCTAGGTATTATGCTTGGTGCTGAGGATACAGCCCTGAACAAGACATTCTTGGTCCTGTCCTCTGGGAGGTTAGAGTCTTGGGGAGGAGGCAGACAATAAATACATAAATCAATTAAACAAGTATAGGTTTAATTCACATTGAGGTAAGTGGTATGAGGGAAAAGAAGAAGCTTTCTGTGATGGGAAAATAACTGGAATGGTGGTGAGGGGACGAGACACTTAAGCTGAGTTGAGAATGAGAAGGTGCTGGTCTCATGGAGAGTGCGATAAGGGTGCTCCCATCAGGCCAAGCGGATGAGAAGAGCCCCCAGGTGTAAACCTTGACCTCCTCTAGATTACTTTCCCGCTTCAAATCTAATCATACATCGCAGTTCATACCGACAAATAAGTAAGCAAAGAAGATAGTCATCGTGAATTATATAAGCTGCATAAAGATACTGTTTGTTTTGCTACAATTAAATAGCCTTTTAAAAAATGTTATTTTCTTAGTCTTATGTTATCTTATTATGAATTAACTGAGAATCAGTAAGCTCTAATTAACTTCGAAGCCATTTCCCTTCTGGTGTATATGTAGTCTTTTAATTTCTAAAAAGTAAAATATGACAGTTATAAGTGTTTTAGACTTTTAAAATGAGAACATAAAATAAGATGATTTTTGGCCTTGTTCTCCTCTTTTATTACCTTAGTTGAATTAGCAGCTTTACATCTGATAATCATATGCAAATATATATAAAATTTTATTTTTAGTATTTATAATCCTGTTATGTATAAGGTCACAAATATCACTTGACTCTCATTTTGTGACTGTACTTTTGGAATAAGTGACTTAAATTTTGTTTATAATTTCTTTTCTGTGTAACCAGAGTAGTAGTATTTTTGGTTGGTGAACTGGTACTATTAAAAAATCCATCTGGAAAAAGCTAACAAACAGTGCTACCCTTACTTATTATTGCACCTGACATATTTAAAAATAGCAACAATTTGCTATTTAAAGATTGGGCTGAGCTGATGTTTAACCTGTAAATGCTAGTAGATTAGAATAAAGACATGGAACTAAAGGCTGACTAATGAAAAGAGAAACAACACATATTCTTTAGAAAAGTGTCAAATATCCGATCAACAGATTTGATTGTAAATTTACAGGAATTCCAGCAGTGTGAACTTCGGCCGCCTTCGCTGAAGGCCTCAGTAGAGACTGAAGATCACAAACTGATTGATGTTGCCTTTCTGTCTTAGGGTCTAAGCATATAAAAGGGGTGTTAAAAAAACAAAACTAAACACAATACCTGGAAACTGAAAGCCACAGTGGCCAAATATTCAGCCCAGGCTTGAGCTTCTCATGTTTCCCAGCTCTTCTGATGAGGATGTGCTGTTTACCAGACCCCACCAGACTGAGAACTACAGTGTCAGCACAGGCATCCTCTGCCCATTCGCAGATTGTTGTAGATGCTGACTCATGAAGTACACCATGTATGTTTCCCTTCTGACAGTTATAAATGCTTTAAGCTTTATTTCATCACCAAAACATTTTTTCCCATTTTTTCTCGCATATTTGGTAAATTTATTTTGATAAATTTTTTTAGAGGAGATACTTTCAATTCATACTTGAAGTGAATTTTTAGCTCTTATATTTATAAATTCTGTGTAGTCAGAAGCATATTTTAAGGGCTAGTGTGGGACTATGCTGCTTAGATCTCGCTTATAGAATTTTAAAGGATCTTTTAATATACCTTTTTGGTGCACGTGGAGTCCTTATAATGTTAATAATTACTCCTGATTTATTTGTTAGCTTATGTATTCTTATATTCAGTCCTCATTTTACAAAAAGAATGGATTGTCTTTAAAAACTTGTTAGTAAGCAGATTGAGAATCAGAAGGCATTTTCCTGTTGAAACAGTATTATAGTGATTTAGTTCCAGCCCAACCTAAAAAGGGTCCAGTTTAATCAGTGACATGTAAATTATGGTGATATTATTGTTTCAGTTATACTCAATTAGCATTTATGCCATTGTTTCTATGGTACAAGATATTCCAAATTTCATCTTGGGATACCGTTTCCTCCTTCTCATTCAGTTCAGCATTTACTGAGTGCGTGTGCTGTTCAAGGTTCTTTGGGTTTTGGAAAGCTGAGAAATCCATGAAAAGCAATCTGAAGGGCCAGCCCAAGATGTGCATAGCTAATGTACCCACAGGGCAGCCTGTGGTCAGTAGGTTCTGTAGAGGAAGTACAAGCAGGGAAAGGAGAGATAAACACCCTGCAGGGAAACCAGGGAGGCTAGTGTCAGAAGTGAAGTTAAAGGATAGAGGCAGCTAAGTAAAGACCCAGGAGTGACTTGGTGCAGTAAGTTGGCAGTCAGTTGGTTCAGCGGTAGATGTGGCAAGTAGTAATGACGCTCCTACCTAGGATATTGGCAGGGGGCATTGAGTATGAGACAGACATGAGAGGCATTCTAGACCTGGTTGGGCAAAGATTTGGAGAATACTCGGAGCAGGACAGAGTCTGAGATGGCTTTCAGGGTTTCAGCCTGGCTCTTTCAGGGGAAGATGAATCCATTAACTTGAGATAAGGAGCACTGAAGGAAGATGAGATGTGGGGTTAAAGTTGATGAATTTTATTTAAACATACTGTGTTTGAAGTGCATGGGTGGTCATCCATCCATCTACCCATCCACCCATCCACCCGGATTTACTGAGCATTCATCACGTGCCAGATCCTCTGAGGCACAGGAATGCAGGAAGGCAGTTGCAGGCTGTTGACAGTGGATCTGTGCTTGGCTGCCAGTGACCCAGCATGTAAAATGCTATAGAATAGTTAAGCTGGCACTTAACTATTCTCTAGCTGGCACTCAGTTGAAATTGGGGGTGTGGAGCTTAGAGTAAGGTTATAGCCAAAGGGGCAGATGGAGGACTTACCTGCATTAGAGGGGTTGAGAAAGCCAGGAAGTCAGGGTGAGTGGGTCCCCAGCCATGGGCTCCACTGTGGGAGAAGGTCTCATCCTAGAGCAGCGAGGGGGACTCGGCCAGGATATGCTCCCAGGTCCTGAAGTGGTGGTGGTGCTGCACTTGATGCAGGAGAAAAGGCCACTCGCCAGCTGGTCATACTGTAGACGTTAGCAGAGGAGAGTGCAGTACATACACGGGTGGAAGGTGCTCCTCCACGGGGTTCAGGACTGGGGACCGAGACTTCTCTTGCTCCCAGGTAATTTTTATGTAGGGAAGGAATCTCTATCAGTTTCCTTAATGAGGGCCACAGAAGTGCTTCTTTTCCATATTTACATACGGAAACTAGAGCAAAGGGCAAAAAGTACCATTTGCATGTTAATGTTTATTAAAAATTTCTAAATAGTCAATCTCAGGCTTTTAAAAAAATGTTAAGATTGTCCAGTTTAATTCAACATCAACTAGTTATTATTTCTTATTATAAAAATTTCTTTCATTTGAAAAATTGCAGACAGCGACTGGTAACGTCCTCTCTGGGTATCACGTGGAAGACTTAGAAGAGGGTAAGTACGAAACTGTATAACTTCTGGTAGCTGTGATTTTGGGCATTGCTTCTTTATTGATCATTGGGAGGAAATTTCTGAGTTAGAGTACATGTTAGTGGAGGCACAGGAGAGAATACAAAGATTTAATTTTAAGGAGTAGTGCGGATGGAAGCAGTTTGTTCACTAGCCCCTGTCATGGAGTAATAGAGTACGGAGATGGGAGGTAACCCCGGAAGTGACCTATTTTGCCTTCTTTCCTCCATGTGCGCGGTTCTGAACTTGAACCCTGCTCTTAGCAATCTGTAGAGGGAGGTCTTTTCTCCTTTCTCTCTATCACAGGCTAGTACAGTTACTACTTTTTGGAAGTTCTGACCTGTGAGCTGAGTTGTTCCTGCTACAATGAAAGTCTGTGATCTCCTCTTCTCCCGCCAGAGGAAGGTGAAGAGAGACTGGCATTCATTGAGCGTTGGCTAAATGATGTCTACCATGTAGTGGCTGTCACAGAAACGAGTACTGACTTCTTAGAGTCTTTCTTCATCTTTTTGATAGGTGATAAAACTGATGTTCATTAAGGTTCGGTAATTTTCCCGGTCACACAGATAGGAAGGGGTGAAACGCAGCTTTAAACTCAGCCGGGCGGAGTATGTTTTGTGGGCGGGGAGCACAGCGACTTGTGAGGAGGTAGAAAATGGCCGCAAGGTCCTGGGAAACTTGCTGCTGCTGGGCCTCTAGAGCTCGGCCGTTTCTCTCGGACGCTTTATTTTCCTTGGCTTCTTTGGAACCTTTTATCCAAGTGCATTAGAACTCATTGTATTCAGAAGGAAACGAATGTTAGTTTTTAGCTCCTATCTCAGAATTCACCTTTTTGAACTTTATTTCAATGATTAAAAAAAGATTACTTTATTCAGTGCCATGTGTCAGACCCTAAGGTTCATGGGTGGTAATGTGGAACTTCTTCTCACTCCATATGCAGTACTGGAATTTGTTTTACAAAATTTCCTTCCAGGATACCATAATTTTCTCATTCCTGAAATAGTTCCTAATAGAGACACGACTCATACTTAAGAAATGACAAGCATGCCAACACATCTCCCCTTTAGATGCCAGGCAGGAGACTGCACTTGGAAGTGTGTCCGCCAGTCGCTGGGATAGAGTAAGGGTCATTGATTTGTCTTAGGTGCTGTGTAACTGCTTCTTCAGTGATTTCTAAGTTTCATATGGCTAAGTGATTTATAATTCGTTTGACTGGTAGATGACTCTCTCGGTAGAGGCAAGCATGTCCATGTTCTTTTTACATCATCTGAGATGATGTGTATGGAGGGTTTATAGTATTTCTTACACATTAAAATATCAGAATTATCAGCAAGCCTCAAATGATAAGACTATATCCTGATTACTCTCTAGGATCTTGTAATGGTTGGCATTTCCGCCCACCACCTAGGGGAATCACAAGCAGCGAGGAATATACTTTGTGTAAAAGGTAACGTGAATTTTTTTTTTAAACCAATGACATGTCTTTATTCAAAGGATAGTTAATTTTCCTTCACTTTTTGAAAAGTAGTAATTCAGATTTAAAGGAGATAATATGTGAAGGAAGAAGCATAACAATTGAGTAAAATGGTTTATTTTCAATTTGAAACAGAAGCCAAAATGGTCATTATCATTAAATAATAAAAATCAAAACCATATTGATGATCCTTCTTTTAATTATAAACAACAGTGATCTAAATGGAGATTGTTAAGACTTCTGTAATACCAGTTGGATTAATATGACTCAATTTAATTGCTGGTCTCTTGTTTATGTGAACTTTACCTAAATTATGATGATTGAAGTTGAAGTTACCTTATTTAAACTGAAATGGAGCATAAAATAGATAAAGAAATCTTAAATTATTTTAATAACTTTTCTAAAAAAAAAAAGAAAATCTATTATCACGTAATCTTATATAGAATTTATGAGTAATTTATACTTGAAGGGCTAACCTTTCAAAATTTAATAATTATATGTTAAGGTAGAAAAAATTATTAAAGTTACATTAAGAAAGGTTCTTTTTATAAGAACTAGAAACTATTGGTTTTTTAGATATAATTTCTAATTACTCTAGGTTGCTTTTGATAATGAAGGAAGTTTGATATGCAGCTTTGATGATTGAATAGTCAAGAGGTCAGGTTTGATTTTATTGTAGAAATAAACTAGGTAGTAAATTTTTAAAATCCCGGTGGCATCAATGTTGTAGGAGAGGTAGAACGCGATCCTGTGCAAAGGAGGTATGAGAAAATTTCTAGTCCAGATGAGACTGTCAAACCTTCAATTTTTAGGGAAATGATTTAAAGCAAAGCAATAGAAAGACAAAGAAATATTTGGCTTATTACGACATACTGAAGAGAAACGAATGCATGATTTTAAATGTGTCTTAAGCATAAGAGAACTTAATAAATAGCATAATTTAAGTTCAAGTACTTTATGTATCATCAAGAAAAGCTTTAAATACACTCGTCTTTTCAAATAGGGTGAAACACTTGATAATTTACACTGTGCTGTGGTTCATTTTGTATTTCTTATTATTCATATTTTTCCAGTTGAAAAATTATCTATAACATAACATCGCTTTTATCCATTTGCTATTTATAGTTTGATTTTCATTTTTTCTATCAGAAGATCTTTTATTAATTTTTGAATGTTTAAAAACTGGCTGGATCTATTATTTTATAGAGTATTTAAAACTTAAAAAAAAGTTACTGATCAAAGTCTTGCATTTTTATCTGTTTTGACCATTGAATTATCAGTTGAATTTTCTGAGTCATAAACATTGTGAAATATTAACTCTATATCCTTTAACATGAACGTTTATGAATTTACCCATTGAAGAATTTCATCTATTGAATTAATTGTGATTCTTACATAAAATTTTTATTCTTAATTTATTTAAAACTTGAAGCAAATTAATATAGTCCAATATTTTCAATGAAATATAGGCAATAGTAATGTAGAGAAGAGTGAAGGCATTACATTTGAAGGTGAAAAGTAGAAGCCTTGAAATGTTAATTCAGTGACATATTACTTTTTTTTTTTTTTTTTTTCCAGAACAAAATTTCTAGTATGTGGAAATTTTTCTTTAGGTCGTATCATTTTGGGAAGTAGGGCATACCTGTGCTTGACGAACTAATCCACTTGATGTCAGTGTTGCTTTAGAAAAATTCTGCTCTAAGAGGAATTGTCGAACAGAGTTGTTATATCATGAAGGAAGCTACCTTTGCAATGCCAGTTTTTGTGGGTGGGGGGCGGTTATGAATATGTTCTGCTTTGTCATCCCCTTATTCCAGAGAAAGAGGTCAGTGAACATGGCGGGGGGGGGTTTGCTGTTTTGATTAACTGTTACAAATGTTTTCTAAACGTCTTCTTCCTCTTCGGTGCAAGACATGTGATAAATACGGCCTTTCAGGAGGTGAAGTTTTGTTTTTGTTATTGGAGAGTCGGAGGGCAAATGCTGGAAGTTTATCTTTTAAATGGTCCAACAAAGTATATGATAAAACAGTCTTTCCTATTCTACTTAGATTTTTAGAGCAAGGAATCTGTAGGTATGGTGCCCAGTGTACTTCAGCACATTCCCAGGAAGAACTAGCAGAATGGCAGAAAAGATATGCTTCACGGTTGATAAAATTGAAACAGCAAAATGAGAATAAACAGCTCTCAGGCAGTTACATGGAAACCTTGATAGAAAAGTGGATGAATTCATTATCTCCTGAGAAAGTGGTGAGGAAAATAAACTGCATTTTTTTGTTTGTTTGTTTTAAACAGTGCCCTTGTTTGAGTCTTGACTTTATTTCGTGCTGTATCTTGGTTTATTTCCCTATCCTCTATACGAAACACTTGATTCTTGATAAAGTGTTTTTAGTAGCAAAAGTAGACCCATTTGCTAAAATAAAGAGCAGAACTAAGCCATTTGTTTGGAGACTTGCAGGTATTATATTAATTTGTCTTCATTCAGGGAGTTTTTATTGCCATTTGTTGTTGTGTTGTTGTTAGTTTTCTTATGTCTCTTATTTTAGCTTTATTATATTTTGTGCTTATAAAAATAACTGAAAATTAATGTATAAAACACTTTGCTTTGTAAACAGTTCCATCAGCATCTTTACCGTTGACATTTATTTACCATGCCAAAAGTGTGTGTTTGTGTTTTTAGGAATAAAACGTAACATTAGTTGCTCTCTGTTTTCAGCTTAGTGAATGTATAGAAGGAGTAAAGGTAGAGCACAATCCTGATCTGTCCGTTACCGTCAACACCAAAAAGTCTCACCAGACATGGACCTTTGCCCTCACTTGTAAGGT
The DNA here is from genome assembly GCF_002837175.3 of Physeter macrocephalus. Taxonomy (NCBI): domain Eukaryota; kingdom Metazoa; phylum Chordata; class Mammalia; order Artiodactyla; family Physeteridae; genus Physeter; species Physeter macrocephalus. Next base: position 132,806,698 of record NC_041227.1, on the reverse strand, counting down.
ATGAATTTTCTGATAGCTAAAGAATGTAAATGTCTTTCAATTTTCATAAAGGCTTTTTGGACCTTTAAGTCTGTGTGTTGAAAGAGCATTGAAAATGTTTTATTCTAAGTACATTTTTATTTAGGTTCTATATTGTGATAAAGCATATTTCTGTATTTTGATCATGAAGGGTACAGGTTTTTCTTAGATTTTGAGATAAAAGCTTTGTGGATGTTTAGATACTTGCTTATTTATTTATTTGGTGAGGAGGTCTTCGACATGTTGTCTTCCAAACTTAAAACATAGGATGGGGTTCACGGCTTGTAGTTAACTATTTAAAAATTGAATTGTTTAATCTGGTGGTTCTAAGATATTCAAACAATGAGTTTGTTTTTAATTTTGATTTAATGAAATCACAAATTCTGTAATAACGGGTTTTTAATATGAGGCATTTTCTGCAGTGCTTCCCATCCTGAATTATAATGTTCAAAGTTTAAGAATGAAGCAGAGTAAAATATTTCTGTGAATATATGCAGTGGAAAAGTTTTGTGTACTTTTTGGTGACGTTTCTTCCACTGTACCATCTGCATCTTGGGATGAAAAATCTGGGAACGTTTAGCTTCGGCCTTGAACCCAATCCAGTGTCTTCAGAGGTCACTGCTCTCCTATGAAGACTTCCTCCTTGAGGCTAGATAAAACTTTTTTAGGCCAAGGGTATGGAAAGTTGGAGGTGATGGTGATACAGGGTGAAAGCTTTTGCCACAGTGAAAGATGAATGTATCACAGAAAGAGCAGGGAGGCTAGTAATGTAGCGTAAATATTATCATTTTTGAAAATGTCAGCCTTATTGAGGTATAATTGACATCATAAATATATCATTTTAACAACTGATTTTTTTTTAACCATTCTGATTATTTTTTCTTAAATGGCTTATGAGTACAACTTGTATTTTTAACATACTATCTTAGAAGCACGGGAGAGTAAAAGTCCCTTATGGAAATAGTTTCATTGAAGAGCCCAATTACAACTGGATTTTTCACCCCCTTGTACTCAACAAATTATTCTAACTTCCTTGTAGCCTGCAAGAATGCTGTACCGTGTAGCATTGCTTTATGATGCTCATCGTCCTCATTTTAGTATCATTGCAATATCTGCCGGAGATAGTGCTACCCAGGTATCACAAGAAGTCCCAGAAAACTGTCAAGAATGGATAGGAGGAAAGATGGCCCAAAATGGATTAGATCATTACGTGTATAAAGTCGGGATAGCATTTAACACAGAAATATTTGGAACTTTTCGCCAAACCATAGTTTTCGACTTTGGATTGGAACCAGTACTCATGCAAAGAGTAATGATTGATGCAGCTTCTACAGAAGGTAAAATTTAGACTTTTTTCCCCTGATAATGATGTATTAAAAGGCACTGTAACAGCAACATTAAAAGATATGTGTTGGCCCCTAAATATTACCATGGACAGGGAGGGAATAGTAAAGAAAAAGCTCCCAAGTTTATTGACTCATTTACGGTGTAATGGGATTAGAATGGTGTGCATTATGCCCTGATCACTTCGTACAGTCATCAGGCAAAGCTTGCTTGGAGGTTCCCCAGACTTGTGTAAGTAGATGATCAGGTCTCTTTTGGTCTACCAGCTTCATTTGATGCTTTTAGCACAGTAAAACCTTTCAGTATTAGTTTGGGTAGAATGTAGTTTCAATGGTAATTGTGAATACACCTACAGTGTCTATTTCCATGTTCAACTGATGGTCCAGTTAACTTTGCTGATATTAGTACATTATCTCTGAATGGAAAGTCCTAAAAATAAGCTTCCATAACTTGATTTTATTAGTATAAAGGAGACCAAAGTGCCTTTAATAGGATCTGCTTCATGTTCTTGGGAAGAGGTCCCTGGTTTTAACATGCAGGCACCTGCCGAAGACGGTGAATTACTTTGTAAATTGTCGTGTTACTGCCTAAACCTAAATTTTATGCCAAGATCCAGCTGGATAAGGGAAGGTCATGTTAGCCTACATTTCTTTGGCTCTTGGTTGGATTTATAGGTGCCTTATTTTATTTCATGAGCACTAAATATTTATTTAACAAACACTTCATATAGCAGAGCTGTATGAAACTTGCTATTATATTGGCTATAACTAAGCATATTGTGGAGGATGTTTTTCATTATGTCCACAGTGTCCCATTTATGAGAACCTGGAAGTTTTTTTCATGAGTAAATGCTAGGACTTTATTTTTTGGACATAACGAACAGGTGGAACTGGTTCTGTCCCCTTACCTTTAGCTGTGAGTAGGGTTAAAGCAACATTTGTGCCAAAATTGAACAAGTAGGTGTTACCTTTTTCTATGTGTGCTAATATTATTACCCATACTTCATTTTACCCATATTTCTCGTTTACTTTGATCCCTTTTACCTGTTTTTATTCTGTTGTGTTCTGCTTTTGTCATCTTTTTACTACTCTTTGGAATAAAAATATGTTAATTCCCATAGCCAAACAGATACAGTAGTTGATGAAATAAAAATACTTGATTTATATTTACTAATAGAGCAGTTAGTTGGCAGATTTTTTCTGTAAAGGGCCAGATAGTAAATATTTTAGGTGTTACAGGGCAGATGATCTCTATTCCAATTACTCAGCTGTGCCTTATAGTGAGAAAGCTGCCATGGACAGTATGTAAATGGATGGGTGTGACTGTGTTCCAATAAAACGTTATTTTCAAAAACAACGCAGGCTGGATTTCTCTTGAATGCAGTGGTTTGTTTACTCTTACGCCATTACGTTGCTTTTAGAGACTGGAACTTGAGAACTACTAGATTGCACCCTTTTTAAATCATAAGGAGATTTAAAATCATAGAGATACTGACATGCATCTCCTACTCTCAGATACAGTTCTAAAAGGATGTTCTTGGCTTACATGTGGGTTGTACTTTAATAGTTTGCTTTTAGATTGTGGCTTTTAACTCATGACTCATTTCCCATAAAAATAAGTTTGTAAGTGTTGTCAAAAATCTGTACTAGTTAATAAAAGCCTATTTAATTAATAATATAAAATGTTAAATATCTGCAATAAAAAGAGAAAACGATACTGTTAAAACAGATGATGAGGGAAGTGGTGATGAAGAGGATTTCAGGGCACCCTCCTGGGCCTGAGAGATTGAGGGTGCTTTGGCTACTTTTGCCCCAGCTGTGAGCTGCTTTTCTAGTTGGAGAAACAGAGCAGTGGACAGACTTCAGAGTTAAATAGAATTGGATTCAAATCCTGATTTTCTACTTAATTCCGGTATGACCCTGGGCAGAGAACTTAACATCTCTGAGCTTCATGTGGAAACATCTGGTAAATGGAGCTAGTAATATCTGTCATAGGGGATTATTGTGAGAGCTAGAACTAAACCTTGCACAATATCTGGCACATAGTAGGCATTTCGTAGATAGTAGCTGCTGATGTTATCATTAGCCATCATTAGGGTAATTTCTGGTTTGCAAACAGAAAGAAAAAAGGAAGAGAGAAGGGTTTTTTGTTTTGTTTTGTTTTTGTGTTTTTGTTTTTTTTTTAGTGAGAACCAAGACTAGGGTGCAGCCAAGGGACTGAAAAGCAGAGATGAAGACCCAAGTTATTGAGGCCACAGCACTTAGAGATCTTGGCAAGAGAAGCTGTCCCAAGATGAATGATGTTCTGAGGCTGGTAACTGGAAGAAATAAAGAGTCTCATTTCTGATGTTTCTGATATATCAGTTTGAAAATATAGTAAAATTTATATTTGATTCAGATATGGTAGCGGGAATTAATACAGACAGGGATGTTCTCCCATTTAGGACCAATACTATATACCCTTCCCGCTTTCTATAATACTATATCCTTTTTCTTAGTCACCTTTTTGCAGTTTGATATCTTTGCCTATTTTCCTTTAAACAAGGTCTTACTTCTAAGTTGTTATGTTATGGAAAATAATTGAATAAAATCGAGCATTTTCTTGAACGAATTTGGAAACATTAAAACAGTTTCACATAGTGAAATTTGTTTCTCAAGGACATGGGAAAAACAGATATTACAAGAGAACAATATAAAATCTACAAAATGTATTTTCTGGTAAGATATTTTGAACAGTATAAAGAGAAAAACTTAAATCTAGGTTGAGGCAAGCTAGATGACATTTGATTGGCTTTTTTTGGTCATTACTTAAATTAGCTGGCCTGTTGTGCTCATTTTTAGTTCTGTCTTTGATATTTTTACTACTCTTACAATTGATGTCTTTTTCATTGTTTTTTTCCTTGTTGGTGAGGTTCAGGTACAGAAAAAGGCACTACATGCAGTAAAAAAAAATTTTTTTGGATTAAAGATGTGCTTCTCACAAATTTGTGGCAAAGGACATTTACAAAAGAAGGAAGTTAGTGAGTTTTCCCCTTGCTTAGAACACAAACTGCATTATACACTTTATACCTCAATTTGAGTAATAGAAAATTTTTGCTTGACAGAACTGATCTGGAATTCTGCTTTGACTATCTGGAAGCTACATGTTGGAAATTAGTTCTTATATTTAAATTTGAAAATGATATTTATTACACATTACTTTTAGTCTAGCAATGTATGTTAAAATTAACATTAAAAGTTAGTACGTCTTACAAATTATCTCTGGCTGTCAGAGTTGTTGGTAAATTAAGGACATGTTTATATATATAAATATATAATGTTTACTATTATAGGGTCAGAAAATTAATAGAAAAATTGATTTAAAAAATAGGGGCTTCCCTGGCAGTCCAGTGGTTAAGACTCCACGCTTCCAATGCAGGGGGCACGGGTTCGATCCCTGGTCGGGGAACTAAGATCCCATATGCTGCATGGCGTGGCCAAAAAGAAAAAAAACAGAACAAACAAACAAAAAATAGTATATTTGTCAATAAAAGATAAATGTAACTGAGTAGAAGCGTGTAAAAAGTGTGAGGTACTCCTATGTTACTCCGCTGTTTTAACTTTTTATTAGCCTCATTAAGAGAACAGACAACATGGATAAGCTAAGAGATAGATGTTCACCTTACATCTGAGTAGCCCTTCTAGTGAAAGAAACGATGTTGAAATGGATAGCTGAAGTCCTAGTTTGGGTTTCCTTTGGGATTTTGTTTTATTGTTGATTTGAGCTGTCAAGATTTGTAAAGCCACGGACCAAAATGTTTCCTAGGGAAGAGTGTTGTATCCAATTTTGGAATTAGGAATCATTTCATCTCATTCTCTTTAAGTCCTAGATAAATATACCTGTTTTTAATAGATCCCACATTTGACATGCATTTACTGCATGCCTCTTGTGTGTCAGCCTTTGTGCTGGGTATGTAGGACACTGCATGTTTTTCTCCTAACTTCTTATCCACGGTCCAGGGTCTGTTTAGGATAATTTTCAAGTCTGCTGTACTGCATACTTCAAGATAAAACAGACCAACCCTTTGGATGCTTTATTAGAATAGTAACTATGCGGCTGAAATGAGAGCATTTGCTGTTCACAGTAATCAGAAGGGTGAGGGAAGTTGAGAAGCGAATCTTGTGTCAGACTACTTATTCCAACCTTGAATTCTGTTTTTGATAGTAACAGTCCTTCCCATATGTTATCTTCAGGAAATTAGGTGTGTTCTAATTATCTTTACCTTTTTCCTATGAATTTCTCTTAAAATACATGTGTAGCTTCTGCCTGTCATATCTCAGGGTAACAAATTCCGTAGGTTTATAATTTGTCAGCGTTTCAGATTTATTATTACAGGAGTTGGTTAATAAGTCAGTGTTAAACTCTCCCTGAGTGATTTTAGGCATATTGATTGTAACCTGTTCACTTTTCATCTTCCCAGAATGTTTTTTTTTTTTTTAATTTTAGCCTAGTTTAGACTGAGGAAGAGTGCTTTCTTAACCATGGATGGACTGGCTCAGGCTGCCCTGAGCAGTGTTCACATCTGGGTTGCATGTAAGCTGGTGCATGTGCTGCATGGGGGGTGAGATGAGCCCCAGGACTAGCGTGTCCATTGTCCCCCTGGGGGAGCCTCAGCTTCCTCCTTTGTTTAAAGAGGAGCTCTTAAGACCTAATGACCTTTAAGCACTGTAAGTAGGCGGGTAATTAAACAGGTTTAATAAGAAGCTTTTTATAACTGAGAGGATTGGAGGCAGAAGTTTGTCTCAGGTTGAACATGAGCAGGGAAAGAGAAGTGGTTTTTGCAGAAGATACCCTCAGTAGTCACTGGCCCCAGTCCATCTTGGACGCCTGAGTTAATGGCCAAGGTCAGTGGTTTGTAGACTTTTTGATGCCGGCACACATGGCATCTTCCCAAGATTCTTCTCTCTGCTCCCCTGGGTCTCCTCTCTCCTATATTGTATTTATAGTGATTAAAAAGATGGAATAAAATTTAACATTGTTTCAGAATTGTTTTGAAATTGTTGTGCTACCTGCTAAAGACATTCATTTTAAGAATTTCATAAAATCAGGGTGGGAATCGTGGTACTAAATAGGTAGAATGAGAAAAACAGATACTATTTCTCATGCCACTTTTCCCAAAAAGCCTGAATACTTTTAGCCCAGAGTAGAATGATTTTCTGTAAAATTTGCTTTGTATATTAAATAGGTGATACAAAAGGCTTTTTTAAAGGAAAGCTGTACCATTTTAAGTTTGTTATTATCCCAGTTACTTAAATGGCAGTTAGGAATCGCTAGTGACTTTTTAAGGAATGTGAATATAATGTTGATGTAGGTATAGTCTGAATCAGTTTCTTATTTAAGATAAAATTATGAAATATAATTTCCCTATGCCCAAAGAATAGACATCCTTTTATTACATATTAAATAGATTCTTCAATACTGCACAGTTTAGTGGTTTTTTTTAAAGAGCTGGTTATTTGGTTTCTGTACCGTTAGGGTTTCTCCTTTTGACTTTTGAATTAAGGGAAGAAAATTATGTACATCCTGGCTATTTTGTTAATAGTATCTGATCTTTAGTGATGGTATAATCTGTTTTAGGAATGTTGGCCTTTGCATAATTTAAATATTTTGTATCGCTATGATCTAAGAAAGGATAGGAAGGACCCAATTTTAGAGTGATTTAGGAAGAAAATGTGGTTAGTTTATGAAACTTCTCGTGAGGCTATTGCAAAAACAGACCATCATTATCTCATCCAGAGGATTTTAAAAATGCAAAATTTTAATAAGAAGACCACCTTTATATATTGATGGTTATAGTTGTGTTTATATTGCCATTTGATAATAATAAAACTGGCATGTAAAAGTGCCTTTTCAAGGAACAAAGATTAGAAATTAGGACTTTTACATTTTAATCTTCATTATGATACTAGGATAAACTATTTTCTAATATTGAGAAATTTCTCTTGGTGGATGACTATACTTATATGTTTATAATTTATATATAACATTTAAATATAGCAAAATCTGTCACTAAGCAAGACAAGACAATTATACAATCTGCTCTCATTTCAAAGATAGCACAGGATAACTTGTCTTTGCACTTTGGAGACTGATCTCTGTTTAAACGTTTTATTATTTCTTCCTAAAGTTTTAACTTGAGTTTTAAAACCATCTTTCCAATTAGGTTATATTAAAACTGGATCTTGGCCTCATGAGTTAGTTAAGCAACTTTTTTTTCTCCTTTTGGTCAAGTTTCATATTTATAGGTGTGTGTGTGTTCCACCCAATAGAAAACTAAAATGCACCGTGGATAGAGTGAGGCTACCCAATGTTCAGGATTTACGTTACGATGTATTTCACCCGGTGCTGGTGTCCTGCTGCATTTTTTTCCCAGAGCTGTGAGAACTTGATCAGTCATTCATTTTGACATTGTGCCCTACTTACCATGCAATTTAACTGGGGCTAAACTGGATTTTTCTGAAATGGCATTTGAATAGTACATTTTATCACTTTTAATGTGGAATTTAATGTGGGAAAAAAACACACGAAAGGTTTTTGTTTCTCTAGTAGGAAGAGAAAAGTGATTATCACCTGATGAGATTTTGTCTTATGAGAAATTTACCATACTTTCTTCCTGCAGATCAGATTTCTCTTGACTAAAGAGTTAAGTTCTAAATGTTAATCTGTATTTTTAAAATGTTAATAACTATCTCTGGTATGACCTAGCCTGAGGTACAAAAAAATATTTTTTACATGAATTCCTATTTATGTTATTTTGTTAACCTAGACAAAAAAATATTTCTGATATGGGGAAAACACTCTGTCAAATGGGGTTTTATATTGTTTCATTTTTAAGAACTTTAGCGTACAAAATTCTCTTACCAAAATGCACAGTGTATTATTTGAGAATTTTAATGTTGTGTTCCTTTATAAATGTGTTTTTTGTTTCCATTTAGATCTTGAGTACCTGATGCATGCAAAACAACAGCTGGTAACCACGGCTAAGCGTTGGGATTCTTCTTCTAAGACTATTATAGATTTTGAACCTAATGAAACTACTGATTTGGAGAAGAGCCTTCTTATCAGATACCAAATTCCTCTCTCTGCTGACCAGCTATTTACCCAGTCCGTTTTAGACAAATCATTGACCAAGACCAACTATCAGTCACGGTTGCATGACCTTCTTTATATTGAGGAGATAGCCCAGTATAAGGAAGTCAGCAAGTAAGTTACTTTGGAAACACTTTTCTTTTCTTTCTTTCTTTTTTAAAATCTCCCCTTTGGATAGTATTTTTCATGTTTGAAATACAGAGGGGTGCCTAAGCACAGCCAGGTAGTGAAATGGTTGTTATTCAGTAGCTGTTATCCAGTATTGGTATATGAGCTTAAGGGAAGAACTGTGCTCATCTTGGCATCCCTAGTGTATAGTGCCTTGCTCACCTCCACAAGCCTTGCTGCCGTGCGCTGGGAGTATAGACGCATGGTCCCTGCTCTTCAGGAGGTCTCTGTCAGTGGGAGAGCAAACACTCAATGATTATTTGTCAAATAAATGTACCAAAACTGAAGGAGACCACATATTTTGAAAAGTAATCATGAAAGTAGTATTGAGGGAATTCATACTGGTTTCTTAACGTTTTAATTATAAGGATTGGACTCTACAGGATCACCTCAGAGATAGTGTGGGTTCGGTTCCAGACCACCACAATAAAGCAGATATTGCAGTAAAGCAAGTCACATGGATCTGTTGATTTCCCAGTACATATGAGAGTTAGGTTTACACTATTCTGTAGGCTGTTAAGTGAAATAGCAGGATGTCTAAAAAAAAAAAGTACATACCTTAATTAAACAATACTTTATTGCTAAAAAATGCCAACCATCGTCTGGCCTTCAGCAAGTCATAATCCTTTTGCTGGTAGAGGGTCTTGCCTCAGTGTTGCTGGCTGCTGACTGATCAGGGTGGTTCGTGGTTGCTGAAGGTTGGGGTGGCTGTCTTATTTTAATTTCTTAAAATTGCTGCATCGATTGACTCTTCATGAACAGTTTCTCTGTAGCAGCAACACTGTTTGATAGCGTTTTATCCACAGTTAGAACTTGTTCCAGATTGGAGTCAATCCTCTCAAACCCTGCCACTGCTTTATCAGCTAAGTTTATGTCGTATTCTAAATCCTTTGTTGTCATTTCAACAGTCTTCACAGCCTCTTCACCAGGAGTAGATCCCGTCTCAAGAAACCACTGTCTTTGCTCATCCATAAGAAGCAACTCCTCATCTGTTAGCTTTTTATCACGAGATTGCAGTGACTCAGTCCCATCTTCAGGCTCCACTTCTAATTCTAGTTCTCTTGCTGTTTCCACCACATCTGCAGTTTCTTCCTCCCCTGAAGTCTTGAACCCGTCAAAGTCATCCATGAGGGTTGGAATCAGCTTCTTTTATTAAACTATGGTTAATGTTGATATTCTGACCTCTTCCCATGAATTACAAATGTTTTTAATGGTGTCTGGCATGGCAGATCCTTTCTAGAAGGTGTTCAATTGACTTTGCCCAGATCCATCAGAGGAATCACTGTCTATAGGAGCCATAGCCTTATGAAATATATTTCTTAAATAAGAAGACTTGTTAGTCGAAATTACTCCTTGATCCATGGGCTTTAGAATGGATGTTGTGTTATCGGGCATGAAAACAACATTAATCTTGTTCCTCTCCATCAGAGCTCTTGGGTAAGCAGGTGCATTGTCAGTGAGCAGTAGTATTTTGAAAGGAATATTTTTTCTGAGCAGTAGGTCTCAACAGGGGACTTAAAATATTCAGTTAACCATGTTGTAAACAGATGTGCTGTCATCCAGGCTTTGTTGTTCCATTTATAGGGCACAGGCAGAGTAGATTTAACATATTTCTTAAGGGCCCTAGGATTTTTGGAATCGTAAGTGAACATTGGCTTCCACTTAAAGTCACCAGATACATTAGCCCATAATGAGAGTCAGAGTCAGCCTGTCCTTTGAAGCTTTGAAGCCAGGCGTTGGCTTCTCCTCTCTAAAGTCCTAGGTAGAGTCTTCTTCCGACAGAAGGCTGTTTCATCTACATTGAGAATCTGCTGTTCAGTGTAGCCACCTTCGTTAAGTATCTTAGCTGGATCTTCTGGGTAACTTGTTAAAGCTTTTTGCATCAGCATTTGCTGCTTCACCTTGCGCTTCTACTCACATTATGGAGATGGCTTCTTTTTTAAACCTCATGAACCAACCTCTGCTAGCTTCAGGCTTTTCTTCTGCAGCTTCTTCACCTCTCTCAACCTTCACAGAATTAAAGAGAGTTGGGGCTTGTTCTGGATTAGGTTTTGGTTTAAGGGAATGTTGTGGCTGGTTTGATCTATCCAAACCACTAAAACTTTCTCCATATCAGCAATAAAGCTGTTTTTCTTCCTTAGTATTTGTGTGTTCATTGAAGTACAACTTTTAATTTCCTTCAAGAACTTTTCCTTCACATTCACAACTTGGCTCACTGGTACAAGAGGCCTAGCTTTTGGCCCGCCTCAGCTTTTGACATGCCTTCCTCACTAAGCTTGATCATTTCTGGCTTTTGATTTAAAGTGAGAGACATGTGACTCTTTCTTTCACTTGAACACGTAGAGGTCATTATAGGGTTATTAACTGGCCTAATTTCATTACTGTTGTGTCTCAGGGAATAGGGGGCCCGAGGAGAGGGAGAGAGCTGGGGGAGCGGCCAGTTGGTGGAGCAGTCAGAACACACACAGTCGTTTGCTGTCTTGCACGGTTGCGTTTTGTGGCATCGCAAAACAGTTAAAATAGTAACATAAAAGATCACCGTAACACATACAATAATAACGGAAAAGTTTGAAATATTGTGAGAACTACCAAAACGTGACACAGACACATGAAGTGAACAAATGTTGTTGGAAAAAATGGCACCTATAGCCGTGCTTGACTTAGGGTTGCCGTAAACCTTCAATTCGTAAAATATGCAGTATCTGCAAAGGACAATGAAGTGCAGTAAAACAAGGTAGACCTGTACTTTTCCATGGCCACCTTAGAATTCTCTTTTTGAAAATGGATTGAATGAAACCTCTCAAGATTAGAAAAAATGTATTTTGGCTTGAGGCTGAATTATGATAATCAGGTTTATCTTTTTTTTTTTTTTAAAGAAAGATGATTTTTTTTCAAAGCAGTCCAGATATTAAGAGTTCTTTTTATGTTAAGTTTTAGTATGAGATGTGTGGAGATGGTAAGAATAATACTTCATTTCATTTAAGTTTTAGAATGTGCTTCTGAGTTCTTTCAGGATTTTTTTTTCAACTTCTCTTGTCCTCAGCTACATGTTGTTGTGCATTCAATAATGATTCCACCTTGAGGTGAAACCGATTTCATTCTAAGATATACATTTTCCAAAGAAATTGGCTCTGGCTGAAGCTGTCATGTGCATGTGCATCGGAGTGTGTCGTGGCCTGCAGGATTGGGGCCCTGTGGCTGCCCGGCACTGAAGCTGGCAGGGCAAGCCCGGTACGCGGGTGCTCATTTCACCGCTGCAGTGGCTGAGGCCGCTGTGGATTCAGCCTTGGTTCTGCGGCTCTGCCTCAATAGACCCAGCTGGGTTTTGGCTTATTACCTTGGTTGACTTTTGTTGTCATTCATTTAGTCAGAAATTGCAGGAAGGGAAACTCACTGTATATAGCTTTGAAGTGTTTTTAAAGTTACACTCGAGGTATAACTATTTCTAACATAGATGGAGCCATATTTCTTTTAGCTAGAAGTATGGTTTTAAATCGGTTGAAAACTTTCATGGGCTACTATTCTGCCATTTCCAAAAACGTTAGGAATCCTGTAAGCTTTCAAGTTGATTTTAAAATGTGGCATGGAACCATGGAAAGATGGTTTTTCTTCTTTTTAAGACATACCTTTGCTAACTATAGGATGTATTTTGTATTTTAGGTATTTCTGAGTTACTAAATCTCAAAAATGCATGTTGTTTTAATACTTAAGAAAGCTTACTAATGTCTTTTTAGTTCCAGCCTGTTAATCTTTTAGAAAAATTAAATATTAATAGCTGTAACTTTGAGAAGGTCTCTGATGTCTGCATCTTGAACATATGGAGACTCTTCTGTGGGAAAAGCTGTATTTCTTAGTCCTAGTGTTTCTGCCTCAAGAGTTTTGTTGCAAGGCACAACTCAATGTCATAAAAGAATTCTCTTATTGCTTTAAAACCGTGAGATTAATTTTTCATGCCTGCTAAATTATGATCAAGTGTTTTGGGATGGTAGATTCTAAAATAGATGTAACAGTAAAACTTTAATATATTACCCAGGTTAGTTGAGAAAACATTATAGGATTACAAGAATTTGTTAGGGAATAATATGAAGTAGTTGAAATGGGAATATGGTGCCTGGAAAAAAATCAGATTATTACGAACATGTAAAATTAATTCAGTGGACAGAATTTATTGAGTATCCAAAGTGGTAGGTTCTAGGCTGGTCACTGCTGATCCTGAGGTAAGCAAGTTATGTTTCCTCGTCTCCACAGAGCTTGAATGACATATCAAAGTCAGCTCTCTGGACCAGGTGGCATTTAAGCTGAATTCTGAAAAGCAGGTAGAATTGTCAGGTGAAGAAATAGGACAAAGGTATTCAGTCTGAAGAAACAGGATAGGAGAATAAGAGCATAGAGTTGTGGGGGAAGCTGCAAGTCGGTCATCGTAATTTTAATGGAAGAGACGTGTGTGGTGGGGTGGTGAGATAGAAAGCTGTTTACACTTTACCCTCGGAGCCGCCTACGGAGACCCTCTAGTGGTGGCTTGGAGAATAGATCTGAAGCAAGACATCATGGTAGGAGTTTGTTATAGTCATTCAAGTTAGAAATGTTGAGATGCAGATAATTTAGGGATAAGAGGAACTAACAGGGCTTGGTGATTGTATGATGGGGAATGAAGGTTGGTGAGAGAGATAAGGTCAAGGATAACTTGGTTTCTGGCTGGGACAACTAGGTGGATAGTGCCATTACCTAAGCTGTCTAATACACGGGAGGATTGGTTTGGGGTAGTACGTGGGGAAGTCAGATGGTGATTCTCTTTTGCTTTTACTGAGTTTGCAGAGCATGTAATCCAATGTGCGTATCTGGCAGTTAGGTTTACAGCCCAGAGCTGAGAGATCTAGGAGAGGGCGTCCTCGTCTTGTGAGAGCTGACAGGGTAAGAAGAGGGCGGGGTGGATGCTTAGAAGGTGGGTGGAGCTTGGATGGAAGACACGGGAACAGACAGAAAAGTAGGAAGAGAGCTAGGAGAGTATGACTGTACAGAAGCCAGTGGAAGGGGGAGTTTAAAGAAAACGGAAAGTGGTTGCAATTTATTTTATTTTTTTTTATAAAAGGAGGGTGAACATAGATTATATGTACACTGGGGAGGGTAGTATACTTTTGTTTCATTTTATGACTTATTTTTATATGAATCCTTAGTGCACATTCCAGTCTTGAAAGAATCAAACATAACTAGATAACATACAGTCTGTGTTTCTTTAAATTATATTGTACTTTTCTAGTTTGGATCTAGTGAAATATGGATAGAGAATGAGAAATATAACATGATTTTAAAAAACTCCACATATATATATGAATGATACACAGAGCAAGTACTCCTAGAATTCATTTGATCCTCATAGAAAGCCACGTTATTAAATATTAAATTTATATTTATAATAAAGTATATTTTTTACATATCTTTTTGGAGCCTTAAGTATTCTATTTTAAGGGTTCTTTTAAAATTAATTTAATTTATTTATTTTGTGCTGCGTTGGGTCTTCATTGCTGCCTGTGGGCTTTCTCTAGTTGTGGTGAGCGGGGGCCACTCCTCGTTGCGGTGCGTGGGCTTCTCACTGCAGTGGCTTCTCATGTTGTGGAGCACGGGCTCGAGGCGCGTGGGCTTCAGTAGTTGTGGCGCACGGGCTTAGCTGCTCCATGGCATGTGGGATCTTCCCAGACCGGGGCTGGAACCCATGTCCCCTTCATTGGCAGGCGGATTCTCAACCACCGCGCCACCAGGGAAGCCCTTAAGTGTACTTTAACTAATGGAGGGCTTCCCTGGTGGCGCGGTGGTTGAGAGTCCGCCTGCCGATGCAGGGGACGCGGGTTCGTGCCCCGGTCCGGGAAGATCCCGCGTGCCGCGGAGAGGCTGGGCCCGTGAGCCATGGTCACTGAGCCTGTGCTCCGCAACGGGAGAGGCCACGACAGTGAGAGGCCCGTGTACTGCAAAAAAAAAAAAAAGGAGCTTATAAATGCTGTGACTTGTTACGTGCATAAATAGCTGTTCAAATGTGTTATTTTCCTTAAGTGTTTTCTTATTTCTGTTAAAATATTTCTCTAGTCTTACAGTTTTCTAACTTTAAAGTATATAAATGGAAACTCAAAATTTTAATATAATGTTTTAATTAGAATTGGTTTTCTAATATTGTAAGCAGTACAAGTGTTTGTGTTACAGAAGTGTATAATGTTTTAGAAAAGGTTTTTTTTTTCTTTTTCCTTAAGAATTTATAAGACATTCTTGACATCACATATCCAAAAGAAGATCTGAAAAGAAAATTCAGTAGTACCGTTAAAAAGTAGCCTTTTCCACAAATGGGTATATAGATTATAAAACACTTAAATTTTTTCATTCAAATTTTTTAAACCTTATGAAGAAAAAGGAGACAGTGTTCCCATTGTTACCACTTTGTCTTCTCTCTCACAGCACCATTTCAGAATGGCAAAGGGGAAGAGCTATTCACTAATTTAAATCTTCATTTCACTTCATCTTTCTTGACTGTGTGAATTAATCTTGATTCTCTGTGCTTCTTGCACACACATGTTCTCTTTCATGCTCACGTGTGCTCATGGAAGTGGGAGTGAGTGCACCAGCCATTGTCTAATAAGATAGCCTTTAACTTTTCTTTCCATAGTTTGGGCATGAGACCTGCCTTGATGTAGCCAAGAATAAAAATGTATTCTGGATGTTTTTCGTCAACGCTATTGGAAGAGAAATGTTATGGTTAGAATCTTGGTAAGATCTACTTGGAAAGCAGCAGTTTAATAAAAGTCTGTTGTAGTTTCAATACAGTACGTTTCCTTCTGGCTTTAGGTGATTTTAAAGTCTTGATTGTCCTCATGGTATATTCAAACAGACTTTCATATTAACTAATACATGATATTTCATTTCATTAAAAAACCATGCTTAGTTTCATTTAAACGCTCAGACGTAAAGAGATGTGTATTCTTCAGCACAACTAAGCACGTATTTTTATAAACTTGGAGAGTTTATTCACTTAAAGTTTTGTTGTTTCCAGCTTGGATTAAAGACAGTGTATAATTTGTAGCTCAGTGGAGTGGAATTGATAATGAACCTTTAATTTTTCTATGTTATATTTGATTTATTTTGTTTTACTCTCTTATTTAGTTTTAATGTTTTTGATGTAAAATATTCAAACTCATTTTCTACTTCTGACTTAGGTTCAACCTGAAAGTGCAGTTGCAGATTCTAGCAAGCTTCATGCTCACTGGAGTTTCTGGAGGTGCAAAGTATGCTCAGAATGGACAACTTTTTGGCCGTTTTAAGCTTTCTGAAACACTTTCTGAAGATACTTTGGCGGGACGGCTGGTGATGACCAAAGTCAATGCTGTTTATTTATTACCAGTCCCTAAAGAGAAGTTAGTACAGACCCAGGGAACCAAAGAGAAGGTTTATGAAGCTACTATTGAAGAAAAAACAAAAGAATATATATTTTTAAGGATATCCAGGGAATGCTGTGAAGAACTTCATCTTCGGCCTGATTATGACACACAGGTATGTTTTGAAGTGTGGCAGCTTCACTGTGATTGTCTGTACTTTCCCTGTCAGCAGATCCTCTCCTTCTGCCACGACTAGAAGTGCAGTTGACTTTGAAGTATTGATTCTGGTGGGTGGAGAATTGGACCTTTGGTAACTTTCAGAGAAAATCGATTCTCTTTAAGTAAAATCTAAAATGTTCCAGTTTTATACGAGGTCAAGCTTTCTGATTTCTGTTTCAAATCGGCAATGGAAGAACAGAGTAAAATAAACTAAGCTAGATCCTGGGGCAGTTCTTATCTGAAGTTGTATCTGCTCCTGTTCTTTTTGTCTTTATGGGTTTTTAGGTGAACTGTGCTCAGTCTGCCATATTTAACTGGAAAGCTACTCTTTTTTTCTTTTTAGATATAGCATTTGGTGAATATTATCCATTCATAGTAAATCAATACAGTGTCATAGGCCTGGTTTTAACCCTTGAGAGAGGATATTTCACAGATGTTCTACTAATTTTATCAAATATATTCTTCGTAGGAATGGTGGAATCAGATAATCTTTATTTAAGATTAAGTAATTTACAAGTGCCTCAGTTTCTTTAGATGAAAAATGAGGTTTATAATAGTACACACGTCATTGGTGCTACTAAATGGGATAATCTATGTAAAGTGCATATTACAGTGCCTGGCACTGAATAAACAAAGCAAATGTTAGGCATAATAATTATTATTACACTATGATTACACTTTAAAGGCGTCTCTAAACTTGGCCCCTGTAAAAGGGTATCTCCACAGAGCATTCTAGGAAGCTGAAAAGCACTGATGTTTGCTTTAATGCTTTTTAAAATAATTTTTTTAATTTTGTCTTTTAGGTTGAACTTCAGTTTCAATTAAATCGATTACCCCTCTGTGAAATGCATTATGCGCTAGACAGGATCAAGGACAATGGGGTTTTGTTTCCAGACATCACTATGACTCCAACCATACCTTGGAGTCCCAACAGGTACAAAAAAGAGATATCTCATTCCAGAAATTATATAAATTTTAAATTTAATATCTGTATCAAATAACTCAAATATGTTTATAAGAAAGTTTCCATATATTCTTCAAGAGACATGTTATTAGTTGAGAAAAGAGAGTACAAGAACCCTTAGAATGAAGCATTTGAAGTTCATCATCGATTTTCTTCACTTTTCCTCAGAGTCTGCGTAAGTTCTGTTGCTTTTCTCAACGGCCTTAATTTCATAGAATGCCAAGCAATTTAGGAATATTCCTGAGTAGAAGCTGAATAGGGAAACTAGGGCCTTTCTAAAGTGGTTCAAATAGTTAATTTAAAATAAATTTTGAATAGGGAAGACATTTTTGTAATTTAGGAAGATGGAGGAAGTATCATGGAAGATGCTATAAAGTTAATTGTTATGTAAGTATTTTTCTGCTTAATTCTCTTTACACATCTTTACATGTAGTTAAATACGGTACCTCTATTTTGTTTCCAGACTAACTGTAGTGACAGCTCTGTGACTGCATCTTTTTTATTCTTTTACCGGATTTTATCCTCTTGGCCCCTGCCCATGCCCAGCTCACGCCACCTTTTTTTTTTTTTTTTTTTTTTTTTAAATCTCAGGGGTGCCACAAAATAGTTTATTTTTTAATCACTTGTGTCAGTCTAGTCATGGTAGGGTGGCCCTGTTCCATCTCTGATGGAGGCTCTGGTATCTTTACTGAGTGGTTTCCAGGGTCACCCTGGGTGCTGACATGAGCTGGCAGACAGGGGAAGCAGGAGCGCAGAGGACCATGTGGGAAATTGTTATGGGCCAGGCCTAGGAGTGACTTATATCATTTCCCCTCACACTTCATTTCTTCTGGTCCTAAAAGCAGAACAAATCAAAATATGCCTTATAATACAAAATCCAAATCATTTCTCCCTTGTTTTCACTTTCCTCATTCTTCTTTTTATTGCCAAAATTCTTGAGCAAGGATAGTCAACCTAATTGTGGTATTCTTATCTACTCATCCTGTAATGTTTTCTCCTTCCTCACTCTCCTGAAAGTAATCAGTGATCTACCAATTGTAAAAATCCAGGGACATCTCATATGTTTAGCTCTTATTTGATTCAGCTTCTCTGCATCCTTCCCTTCTTTCCATCCCTACAGCCAGTGCATAATTTAGAGCTGGACTCTTTCAGTAGCCTTCTAGTCAGTCGTCAGTCCTGCTGTCTGTGTCTCTGTTCTGTGGTCCAACCCACATACTTCTTCCAGAGTTAGTTTGCTAAAATAATCATTTCATTTCACTGCTTATAAACCTCTGAAGGGCTTCTCCTTGAGATGCAGATAAAGTCTGAACGTCCTAATACAAAACTCATATTACGTGGGCTTATTGACGATGCTTCTCAACAGTATCTTTGCAGATTTCTTCTACTTTTTTCTTCTTACTCTCCCTTTCTTCCTCTAAATCTTCATGTTCTAGCCATATAGAATTACCTTGACGTTTGTTTAATTTGCCCTGAACTTATTTGCCTCCTTATCTTTTTAAAAATTCTTTAAAATTAAAAAAAATTGTGGTAAACTCTACATAACGTACAATTTACCATCTTAACCATTTTTGAGTGTGCAGTTCAAGAGTGCTAAGTGTATTCACATTGTTGTGTAGCTTATCTCCAGAACCTTTTCATGTTGCAAAACTGAAACTTTATACTCATTAAACGCTGCGTTTCCCCCTCCCGCAGCCCTGTGTTCTATCTGTGGTTTTTTTCTCCCTGAAATAATCTTTGCCCAATATTGATCTATTGGAGGATCTACCTGTCCTTTAAAATTTAGTCCCACTCAAGGGCTCTCTCCTTCTAGTAAATGAATCTGCTCTTCCATTTCGTTATTTCAACAAATATTTATTGATGCCTAGTATGTGCTAGGTTCAGTCAGTTTTGTACTTTCAAGCATAATTTCTCTAAAATTAATTTTTCTCAGTTGCGTACATTTCTGCTGTTTTCATTAGACTCTGAGCTTTTTAGAAGAGAACACATCTTATTTGTCTTTGAGTCTCCAACGCAACCTTGCACATTATTAATATATGACACGTTTAAGTTAATAAGAATATCATGTTTAAAGAAGAAAATTAGGGTTTCAAATGTGAGGCCGTACCAGTAAACTTATAGGCATTGACTTGATATGTTCACTTCTGAAAAATATATGTGTATAGCAGTATATTCAAATACCACTGATTGCAAGTGTTAACTGCAAAAGTAAGGAAATGTCAAGTAGCAGAAAACTTTTCAAGCAGGAAGAGATTTCATACCACTATAATTTAAATAGTAATTAAAATGTATCTAGGTCTAGGAACGCTGAGAAGCTATTAGCCGTTTAAAATCTTTTCTGGAATAAGGTGGAATATAGAAAGATAAATGAAATTGAGAAATTATTCTTGAGCATGTAGTCTATAAATTAATTACAACAATGCATCAGACCAGGAACAAAAAAGAACTCAGAATTAATTTGGTTCAGAGAATAAAGTAACTCTTATTTTATTCAGAGTAAACTTGAAAAGACTTTATGTTGTTTTAATTGTGAAAATCAGAGATGACTTTTACCAGCATGTTCATTGTAAATCTTCTTCCCTTTATTAAGCAGGTAGTATAATAAATAGAGACAATTTGTTTTACTTACTGGCTTTCTGTAAATGTTCATCATTCATGACCAGAAACTATTGAGATGACTCACATTGGTAAAGTTTCTGATCTACTCTGAAGCGTTTATTTGCACTGAAACAATTGACAAGTAGAATGGTCTATATAAATAAAACAAAGAGATATTGACATATTTTAGAATTATACCTGTAAATCTGTCACTGATCTCTTAGATTTATACTTATGTATATAATCTAATATCGATCTCATTCATAAGTTCATTAAAGTCCCCAAATTTGAGAGATTAGAGGGTATTCTAAAAACATTTTTTGATTTTCAAAAGTGTGTGCTGGTCAAGTAATATCTTATTTTTCTGAAATCCTCAGAAAATATTATAGTAATAGAAGTCAAAGTTAATTTTGCACTTATTGCTCAGTTCTTCTTCTTCTTTTTTTTTTTTTTTTAGTTATTCTTCTTAACAGCTTACATGCATTATCTTATTTGAGCCTTTAAAATATCGATCCGATGCAAGTATCATTATCTACATGTACAGATAAAGGGACCATTGGGGTCAGTTATCGTAGAATCATAGTGGTCAGGTATGGATGCAAGCGACAGTTTGTTGGGTTGACTGTGGCCTAAACAAATAGAAGTAGAGGCCCAGAGCTGGGTGGTCGAGGGCTGGTACGGGGGCTCAGCAGTACCTCTGCAGACCTAGTCTCCCTTTTCTCTCTACTTAGAGAGCATTAGTTTTCTTCGTGATTCCTGTTGTTGCCTCATGATTATAAGATGGCTTCTGCAGTTTTATTTATCATGAGCTTTTTCCAGCAAGGTGAAGGAGGAAGGCAAAGGAGCAGGAAGGCTTTCTTCTAGAGAGGCTTTGTTTTGTTTTCTTGGGTATAGAAGCCCTTCTGAGGGACTTCTTTTACGTCTCATTGACCAGGGTCGGGTCTCCAGCCACAGAGGCTGGAAAGGGAGTATTATAGCTGTCTGGGCTCAGTAGTAGAAGGAGGAAGAGACGGGCCCCGCGGGTGGTTTGGGGGTAACCGTTCCACAGTGTCTGCCACGTGTATTAGCTCTGGACTTAGTACTTACCTAAAGCAGTTTCCTTATTTATAGGAGATGGAGCATTGCTAGGTACTGGCAGAATTATGAGTGAAGAAACTGGTTAATGCCGAGGGAGTCTTTGGAGTTTTAGTGAATGGCTTCCAGGAAGTCTAGTGCCACTGGTCAGAGTCCTTTGGTTTCTTACTTTAAAAAAGTGAAATTTCAGAAAAATAAATAATGACATGTTTATATGCTTAAAATTTGTTTTCTAAGGTTTTACCTTAGGAGAATTTTGTTTGTTTGAAGTTATCTGTCATAATATATAGCATTAGTTATAATTTTTTAAAACTGAAAGAGTTCAGAAAACTTTCCATAAATAACTAGCTTCTGTTTAAGTAGAGTGTAGCCTCACAGAATGGGCATTTTGCTTCTAAACTGTGTCCTCCTATTTCAGGATTATTTTGTAGGCATTTTGCAAATTTTCTAAGAGTCTCTTCACACGCCCTTCCTATTTTGGTTTACGTCTCTATCATTTTTACCATAGTTGTTGCAATATTTAGTATTATAATTGTAGTTATGAGAAAGAATGCTGTTGATTCTCCGCTTAGTTTGATCCCTTTCAGCATCTGCCGTCCGTTTAAACCTTCAAAACTTAGCCGAGTCATAGAAGGGACACTAATAAGATGGATTTCATTACAACAGCCATTTGTGTTGCCATGACAGGTGTTCTCTACCCAGAAAAATAGGACATACGTATGTTATTTGTGTGCGTGAAAATAATCAGAAAACATTTCGTATTGTTTGACCTTAAAAAAAAACCCTGCTATTTTCTGAATTAAGAACTTTATAAAAGTTTGATATCTCTTAACCAGTGACACAGGTTTTTTTCTTTTTCTTTTGTTTTAAGTTTTCCTGAGAGATCTTTCAATGGATTAGAATTTGAAAATCAGTTAGTTTCCCTTTTCCATTTTATTTGCTGTGCAAAGAAACTGCCGCTACATAGCAACTAGACTGGAAGTGTGTTGTGATGTCTCTTGGTTAGTTACCAGAATCTTTTTGCACTTGGAAAGGACAGGATAACTAAAGTGAATTTTGATCCGAGTAGTAAAACACCCTACACCGACTTTGTTGGGAATTTTTTTAAAAAGTAGTTTTAGAATAAGCATTTGTTTTTATAGATGCTATGTTATTTCAGTATTTTTAACGGTTCAGTGACATTCAAGATAACTTGTGTGCCATGTTCTGCGTGTGAGTAAGATGCGTGTGTTTAAAATAACTTACATATTAATTTCTTTAGACAGTGGGATGAGCAGTTGGATCCTCGGCTAAACGCAAAACAGAAGGAGGCTGTTCTGGCCGTTACGACCCCACTCTCGGTACAGCTGCCTCCTGTCCTCATCATCGGCCCCTACGGCACCGGCAAGACGTTCACCCTAGCTCAGGCCGTCAAGCACATTCTCCAGCAGCAGGAGACCAGGTGAGATGGCGTTGTGTGTGCCCTGGTCTCATCAGCAGGCCACGGTTTCTGTCCTTGTTGTGAAGACAAAGCAAGGGCTAGCGAGACAGTTTTCATCTTGCTTGTGAAAATTTTAAAAAATTACAGATGAAGAAAAAGAGCCACACTCAAACCCCAAAGCACTAAAATTTGAATTCTCTGAAAACGTACTGCTTTTAAAAATTGGCAACATAGAGAATGGTAGCTTTTAAATAGTCCTCAAAACGCCAAGGCTGCTAAGAGATTGTGATAAATGTTAGTGCCAAAAGGGTTGGGTTTTTAAAAAATAATTTTATATGATAGATTTAAAAATAATTTGGGGGAACTGATCTCCTTTACAGCTTAAAGAGTTAATTAAGCTTTAATAATAATTTCCTAAAAGCATAGTTGAATAATATGTTGGAGGTTACTGAGTAGGTTGAGGGAAATGTATTATATTAAAATGGCCACTGCTTTTTTTTGGTATTATACTGCTTGAATAGTTTTGTGTTTTATCATTCTTTTTATTTGCACCATTTATTTCAGCAGGATTCTCATTTGCACCCATTCTAATAGTGCTGCTGATCTCTACATAAAGGATTATTTACATCCATATGTAGAAGCAGGCAATCCCCAGGCAAGACCTCTCAGGTATTTTTTTAAGGCTTATTATGTCTCTGTATCCTACTTTATTATTCTTAAGAAAAGGTGTCTATAAAGATTTTAGTAACTTTGAGAAAACCAAAATCCTTAACTGTGCATTGGCATTTGGAGGTTATGCCTTTTGAAGAAACCATTTAAATTAAGGAAAAATTTTAAAATCTTTGACCATTCATTTCTTAAACATTAAGTAAAGAGAAAGACATCCTTTTTTAAGTTTTGTATGTAAAAAATGTTGTTACAATCTGAGCCGATTTTGATGTGTTCCTCTAAAAGCTACTATATATAAATTTACGATTTAATAAATTTATGATTAAATCAATTTTAATTAAAATTCTAGCATATTTTGCATGGCAGAGTAAGTCATGCAGTGATAGTTGTTTATGGAAATAAAATTTTGACTGTGATCGTGCAGGTAATTTCATAGACGCTACGCATTAGAGAAGCATGAAATTGAAGTGATTTCTGCAGCACGGTGTAACCGACTGGTACTTATAGCTCTTTGCTATCATTTAAGAGATAAAGAAACTTCTAGGTTAATACAGGTCTACTAAGTGTCTATGGATATGAAATGTTCTTAAACCTAGGGTTGTGGGGGAATAAAATCCTTTTCTTCAGAAAACAATAAAGAACCATTAAATGGTTATTATACCATTTGCTCTCATTGTTATAAGAATTAATGTTTAGTTTTGCCATTTTACAAACTAATATGTCATGCCCTATGTTGTTCAAATACAATTATTGTTTAAGAATTAATTTCTAACCACACTTTTGAATCATAATTCACTAACTTTTTCTTTGTAGTTGAGCCTAGGCATGGAAAAATGAGGTTACGCTATTTAATTCTTTAATAACCATAAGCAAAGCCATTGGAATGATTTTGCAGTTGCTTTCAAAAGAACAAAAGAGAAAAAAGTGACATGGCCTGTTAACACAGGTTTTTATGCCATACTCTGTTTCTACTCTGAAGACAAATTAGAGAAGAAATAAGTATTTTAAGTAGAACCCACTTTTATTTGATAAGAAAATATCACATGTATACAGTCACTATAAATGAAAATGTGATATTTACCAATGGATAAATTCATCGATAACTAGTTTGCTTCAGATTCTAATCTTTTTTAGCCCGTAACGGAAATTGAGTTAGCTAGTAGCGTATTTGCTATGAGTGTTCTTACGTCAGTGTCGATAAGGTGTTTTATTGTTGGTAGAGCTTGTGTGTGTGCTTATGTTTGTGTATGTATGTTATGTAGGAGCTGTGACAATCTCATTTATCATTGTACTCGGCTTGGAAACCGTGGAGTGAAGACCCCTCAAAGCTTGGTTGACCTAGCGTAGGTCATTTGACATTTGGGGCAGGAGAGCCGTGGTTGATAAACACTGAAATCCATTATTTGGCTAGCATTATGTTTAGCTTTTCCCATGTAAAATTATGTTTTGGGCATTACAGTCCAACATGTAGTGCGTCTAAATATGTAGGATAAGAAGTTGTGTTCCAGTAGGGTCTGTGTATAGTTGTAGTGGCCCAAATACAGAAACTTGCCCTCTAGTAGAAAATATTTAAATTTATTTAAATACAAATTTCATGTTATTTCATTTAATAAGTGGAATAAAATAAGAAAAGGCTTGGCCTTTACGTGGCGCTGTATTTTCACCAGTTTTTCTGTTCAGGAAAGATGTTAACTTGTGAATGTAGTTCCGAGGAGGGTTAATACATTGAAATGTTAGGATTTATTAGCACCGTCTATCATTATATTAACTGAGATTAATTTGTAATTTTCCTAATGGACAACAAATATGAGTGGTATGGGAGATGGAGTAGAGAAAATTAGAACGGCTGAGCGCTCTGGGGAGATCAGCTTTACGTGAACTGTCCCAGAATGCAGGGGAAAGAGCACAAGAGGGCCCTAAGTGTCTGCATGTGACCTTGAAGATCTGTGGTCTCTGTGGAATAAGAGTGATGATGACAGGTTTACCTTCTCACACTGTAGCGCAGAGTGGGCCCTAGTAAACGTGACAGAGTAGGAAAATAGCCATAAACATTAAATAGTTAAAACAGTAAATATGTTTAAATATGCACACTTGTGGTTAAAATGTATACAATTCTATTAGTTGCCAGGAGTTGAGCTTAAATTATTTTGGGATGGAGGTTTTAGAATCCATTTTAATTACATTAAGTTTCAGTTTTTACTTCTTACTTTATTAGAATTAGAAGATTTTAAAATGGAATAGAGAGGAAAACATAGTTTCTGTGTATGCTTCTGAAAATCAGTAGCTGATTCTGGCAGAGTTATCGCTTATTAGATAAAGGCTATCTATGGAGAAAGTGTACATTTACTGTTTTCTGGACAAATAGAAGGTATATGTTATTTTGTAAAGATCTTTAAATAAATAAATAAGGTCTTTCTGATTCTGTAGTATCTTATGTAATAATATTTTGGGGGTGTTCATTGCATATGAATTCAATACATGAATAAAATTTCAGTGAACTAAAATGATATATTACCAAACAGTCTTCTGTTTTTAATTTCATTATAATTCATGTGGGGTATGTGGACAGTTTATTTCTAGAAATATGTAAGTTACTTAGTTGGTGTCACCTTTTATACCATGGACTTCAAAGTGTCAATTCTCCAATTTTGAAAAATGTTGTTGGATGTGTTTTAAATAATCTTATAGACAGTGTCTACCTTAAATGTTGCACAAAATGAAAGTACTGAGAAAATATTTAAGTCTTTTTAAAGTCAGCGCTAGACTATTATATGTTTTGTTTTTTTTTTTTTTTGCGATACGCGGGCCTCTCACCGTTGTGGCCTCTCCCATTGCGGAGCACAGGCACCGGACGCGCAGGCTCAGCGGCCACGGCTCACGGGCCCAGCCGCTCCGCGGCACGTGGGATCTTCCCGGACCGGGGCACGAACCCGCGTCCCCTGCATCGGCAGGCGGACTCTCAACCAGTGCGCCACCGGGGAAGCCCTAGACTGTTATATTTTTGAGGAAATGATCAAATTTTGTATTTGCCTAATGATCAAACTTTGTATTCTTACTAACTTCATCTTGAGCTAGCTTTCCAGCGTAACTACAAAAAAGTCAGTAATGAGGCTTAGAACTTCAATTTCTATTTTTTCTTTGAGAAAGAAGCAGTGCCTGGAGTTAGTTTTGATAAGTAATTTGAAAAATGAATTTTTCAGTTTTACAATGAAATGTTCATTTAAGAAAATATGGAAAATATAGGAAAGCATGAAGAATAAAAATTATCTATAACCTTACCAGTCAAATACTACTAACATTTTACAGTTTAATTTCTAGTCATTTATATGCTTAAATACACACACGTAAGTTAATATTAGTGGAATCATAATTTGTAAATACTTTTTCAGATAATTTTTAAAATGAGATTTTTCATATATTTAAAAGGACATTCTGCTTTGCTGATCTGATTTAAATATTTTTTATTAAAACCTAAAACATGTTTAAGATTTTTACATCTTTTAGGAGTGGTGTTGGTTACTTTCACAGTCCTTCCTATCATAGTAATGCTTTTAAAATACATTACTTTCCTCTATTACAATTTATTTATACATTAGGGACATTTATTAAATGTTTTTTTTTTTTTTTTTTTGCTTTGCTTAAAAAAAGGACAATAACCAGTTTTAATTGTTTCATGGAGGGTTAGAACACATTGTAGAAGATCATGAGGTTGGTGTTTGTGCATATGACATCTGAGCTGCCTTTGAAACATTCTTGAGGAGACAGGTGTCAAATAAATAGTTGGATATGCATCTTGGAGCTCAGAGGTGAGGTCTTGGCTGGAGAGAGAAGAACGTGTGAGTCATCAGGGTATTGGTGGTAACTGAAGCCATGGGCCTGGGATGAGATTGTCAGGTGCGAGGACAGAGCTTGATGAGAGCACTAAAGGCTAAGCCTTGAGGAACCAGCTTAGAGAGGTGGAAGGAAAGCAGGGAGCGGTTGCGTTATGGCAGCTGAGGGAGAGAATATTTCAAGGAGGGAGCAACCACAGAGATGGATGCTGCTAATAAGTAACTTGATGGGCCCGGAAAATGTCCAAACGATTTAGTGACATGGAAGCTTATGTCCCTTGATTGGACCCTCACAATCTCCTGAGTTCTTTGCTGTTTCACTGATGGCTGCTTCCCAGTCTCCTTTCCCGTGTCCCTCCATTCCCCAGCCTCTACATGTGGAAGTGGTCCATCAGCCATTCTTCCAACTAGTTTCCTTTTTATCTACACTTACTCTCCAAGTGAGCTCTTCTAGTCTCAGGGTTTAAGTATGATCTCAGTTGTATATTTCTTGTCGTAGGCATTCTTCTGAACGCCACATTTATAACTACCTCTGCTTACTGGATATCTCCGCTTGGATGTCTGCTACTAAATGTGTGCAAAACGGACTTCTCAGTTCCCACCCCAGATTTGTTCCTGCCTAGCACCACCACTGCCACTTGCCCAGTTTCAAAGCCATGGAACATCCTTTCTCTTAAATTCCACATCTAGTATATCAGTAAATCCTGTCAGCATTAGTCGCAAAACGTGCAGTGATCTGACCATTTTCACATCTCTGCTGTTAACCACCCTGGTTCAAGCTATCGTTTTTTCTTGTCCGGATCCTTACAGCGGCTCCTAATTGGTCTCCTTGATATTGCCCCTCCCCTGCCTCTCTCCCAGTCCCTGGGGTGGCGGAGCAGCTGGTACTGGTTTGTGAGAGCCAAGCATGTGCATGTCTTCCCAAGTTCATGTGAAATTGGCCATGATAGTAGGTTTTATACCCCAGAAACCAGCAAACACTGCAGATCAGGTCACCCCTCCCCACCCCCCCGAAGGCTGATTGTTCAACATTTACCACCACACCACTGTCCAGCCCTCTTCCTGCCTCCGAAACTGTGTGTTCTGTCCAGAGAAACAGAGGGGTCCTTTAACAACCTAAGGCATGTCTCTTGACATGTGCCCTGTTACAACTCTCTGATGGCTTTCCATTAAACTCAGAATAAATCCAAAGTCTTTATGAAAGTTTGCAAGCCATGTGACTTGTCTCTGTGCTGGACCATAGTAGATGCCCAGCAGATCTTTGTGATGTGGGTGGGTTAGGGATGGGGGGAGGTGGGTGGGTGGATGGATGAGTTGTTTCTGTACCATCTTAGTAATCTGTCGTATGAGTCCTATTTCTGTTTTTCTTTCGCAATTAATGGAGAGATGCTCTTTCTTAAGATTTTCTGATGGTCCAAAATTTAAATTTATT
Source organism: Physeter macrocephalus (assembly GCF_002837175.3). Classification (NCBI taxonomy): domain Eukaryota; kingdom Metazoa; phylum Chordata; class Mammalia; order Artiodactyla; family Physeteridae; genus Physeter; species Physeter macrocephalus. The sequence goes on along the minus strand of NC_041227.1, from coordinate 132,778,482 downwards.
TTTAAATTTCCAGAACGTTAAATAGAGGTCTATTTAAATATAGGTATAAGAATATATTCTAAAGTGAAATGCAGGTAACTTTTAAATTTCTCTTGTAAGTATGCAATTCACTATATTTTATTAGCATAGATAATGTAAGTATATTTTTGTAAGAATATTCTAGGAAAAAAAAGTAATTCCCAAATGGGAATGTTTTGAAGTAAAAAAACTAATGCTTATGAAACTCTGCGTGTCATTCTGTTGTAAGATTATTCTGAACACTTAAAAATAATTAGATATTTATCTTATCGCAGTGTATATACTTTCTGCTTGATTCATTTTTTGGTGGGGGCGAGTTACAGTTGTATGTTAAATTCTAATCCAGTAGAGTGAGTGTTAACAGTTACCAGACTGATTTGTTAAGTTCCAGGTATTGTAGTCTTAGAATCATAATGTTGATATTTTGATAATCAGATACTGGTAAGATGTTAATAAGTATAAATAGGAAATGTTATCTTCTTTTATAGGGTATATTTCAGAAATCGCTGGGTAAAGACTGTCCACCCAGTTGTGCATCAGTACTGTTTGATCTCAAGCGCACATTCCACCTTTCAGATGCCACAGAAAGAAGATATTCTTAAACACCGAGTGGTTGTTGTTACGTTGAATACTTCCCAGTACCTCTGTCAGTTGGACCTTGAACCTGGTATGCTGACTCAAGACACAGAAAGGGTGTCTGAATGCACAGGGTTCTGCATTCAGTTTAGATCAGGGGTTGGCCTGTGGGCCGTATCTGGCCTACTGTCTGTTTTTGTAAATCAAGTTTTATTGGATGGAACACAATCATGCCCATTTATTTACCTATATTTTCTATGGATTCTTCTGTGCTACAGCAGCTGAGTTGAGTAGTTGCAACACAGATTGTATGGCCAAAAAAACCTGAAATGTGTACTGTTTGGCCGTTCACACACACGAAAATTATCAACTCCTAGTTTAGACATTTTAGTGACTGCTACTCTATTTGTTCTTTAATTGATTAGATGGTATTTACTTACTATTGATCATGTGAAAAATTCAAATTTGGACAGTGTTGGTTTTTTTTTACAATTTTCTCAAGTTTTTAATTTTAAAATAGTTTTCCATTAATCCAGTGTAGAGGCAACAGTCATGATAGGTTTTTTTATGACATACCATTAAGATTATTTAAGTACAGGAACTATGTAAAATCAAACTAATATTATACAAAGTACAGGCAGATGGTGACAAGAAGTTCTGATAAATATGGCAGAACTTGACCCTCAAAATGTGGTATCACTTTAAGGTAGTTGCTTTGGAAGAATATTCATTTATTACTGCTTTATTATAATTGTTGACATTGGTCAACGCTTTTTTGCTCTCTCCTTTTGGAATTGCTTTCAGAGCCAGTGACAAATTCTTTTAAGTCTCTGGAAGGCAGAGACAGTTCTCTTCACCTTGTATTGCTGGCACTTGGCCCAGGGTATAGACACCTGGAGGCCCTTGATAAACCTCTGTTTATCTTAAAGAATGAACAGTGGCCAAACTTTCTTTTTTTGAGAGTAATTTTAGAAAAGCTTCAAAATCTTTCTGAGACATGTCTGGTAAATAAGGTAGGTTATCAAACTGAGCAATACCATTAGGGGTTGAAAAGAAAAGAGAGAGAGAGACGTGCCTCTCATGTAATGAGACTTATTTTTCTTGTGCACGCAGCTCATAGCTGGCTGGTGAGGGCAGTTACAAAAGCAGAGTTTCAAAAATGTTTTGAACAGTGGCTGCATCCATTGGAATGAGTTATATTTCCTCTCAACTGACTTCTTTGATGGAACAACACTTATTTGCAATGTAAATTTTGGTATGTTTATTTAACAATCGGTCTCATTACTTCATGATTATACTCTGCGTATTTGCCACGTAAATTAAATACCCAAGCCTCCTAAACAGTATAGTTTTGAGGAGGAGTAAAGAATGACTTTGAAGAGCAAGAGTGTAGAACATTTTTTGCAAGTCAACTATCTGCCTTGTTTTAGGCGTTGTTTATACTTTATTTAACTCTCGTATCAGCTCCGTGGAGGGTTATTTTACAGCTAAGACAACCAAGGCTCAGGCTAAATCAGCTTGACTAATTCAGGTTTCTTTTACTAGCTTAAGCAACAGTATAACAATTTCGTGATTTATTCAGTGCCTGATTTAAGCCTAGCTCTGTTTAATTAAAATGTTATCTAATGAAAAGAGTAGATTTTTTTCACTAGTCTCAGTTTTTTCCAGTTTGATCCTATAATTATGTAGTCATCTTCCTTAATTAGTCTTGTAGAACAAAAAGCACAGATTCTCCTCAACAGGGAGATGCATGTGTCCAAATCATGCTTGGGCCACTGTCATTAAATAGGCAACAGTTACTGATACTTGTACCGTCAACATAGCCATTTGTTTGAATGGACCGTGATGATGGTGGTGATGGTGCTGGCGCTGATTACTGCCGGTCAGTAAGGTTTAGAAAGTTCCCAACCTAGAAACAAGTTGCATTAGGAAGTTGTATAAACAGATTGTTTGGAGCTTGTTGCTATTCATAGAAATAGGGGTTAGGTTCTTGGGCCAACTCACAGGAGGCTAATTAGAGAGTTGCAACGGGTCATGCTGAGAAGCTACTTTGTGTTCTTTGCTGCGCTGGTAAAAACAGGGCGCCCCTCTCCCTACCTCAGTGAGCTAGCCGTAGGGGGCAACATTTACTTCTAGGCATTGAGACAGCAAGGAGATTTTTCTTCTGTCTCCTCTTTTAGGGGCAGAGAGGCTTTTCCTCCTTTCCGTACACAGATTCCTGTGCCTCAAGTGTGAGTGGCCGCAGTAACCGGGACGTGGGTGTTTGCATCTGGGGGATATTTGACACTGTACATTTTCGATACCGGTTGTGTCACTTTTGGTTTTCTGCCTTTTCCAGACTGGTGATATTTTTACAGCCAGGATAGGGTCTTAGGCTAAAAAATTGTATATAATCTTATAATCTGTATGCACACACACACACACACACACAATAAACATAAATAATCAAAATAGTGAATTCTAACAGATAACCCCTTTGTTTTTGGCTTAGGCTAAAAAATTGTATATAATCTTATAATCTGTATGCACACACACACACACACACAATAAACATAAATAATCAAAATAGTGAATTTGCTAACAGATAACCTTTGTTTTTGGTCAAAGTTAGATTATCACTTTCTCCTTTATATTAGATTTTGGGTATGATTTTCTTTAATGTCTAATGTGTGTGTTTAAGCTAAAGTTACTTTTAAACTACCATTGTTTTATTTTTGGTGTTTTAGCAAATAAATAGTGAAAGGATTTTGGGCCTATCGCTGTTTTGTTGCCAGCTTTTCTTTGTGGTGAAAAGCTGCTATCTTGTACTTTTAAAGTCTTTTTTATGTGTCCTGATTTAATTGTTAGTCTTGAGGCCATTAGGACCAGATGCCATTTACATATCTATTGTTGAGTAAAATAGTTATTCCTTTCAACTTCTATTTTTTAAAGAATGATTTAAATATATGATCTTCTGAATTGAGGACTGGCATTAAAAGTACTCACAGCTCTTAAATCAGGACACTGAACTCTTTCCTTAAAAGAAAGACAGTACTCCTCCCTTTATCACTGCTGTAATATGCGGTCCTGTGTTTACACTGTACTTCGCAGGGTTTTTTACGCACGTTCTATTAGATGAGGCTGCCCAGGCCATGGAGTGTGAAACCATCATGCCCCTAGCGTTAGCGACTAAGGACACCCGGGTGGTCCTGGCTGGTGACCACATGCAGGTGAGTGCCCTCTGAGTCACCATGTTGAAAGGAACTTCTGTTATATTTTGATGTTTAATATTTTGTGTTCTAAAACAGCCTATGAAATTGTGCCATGCATGTCAGTTTAAGTACTTTAAATATTTCTGTACTAATAGTGGAAAATGTTGGTGTTTCTGAAGGAAAATTGCTAACCACCCCCCCCCACCCCACTTTTTTTCCTTCTTTGGATAGAGAGTGGAATGAATGAGTCTATCAGGGTTCTGATTGTCATGTTTGTTAATATGAAGTTCAGTTCTCTGTAGTATGAATATTTGATTCTTACTTTTCTTTATCAAATAAATTTAAATTATCCTTCTTACGATTCCCCAGTTCCTGTCCCCAACATTTGTTTTCCTGAAGGGTTAATTTTTCATTCTCATGGGAAACAAAGTGCTTAATTAAAAATAATAGCCAAAATCTCAAAGAACTTGTCTGTTCTTAATACCGATGTATGAAAGAAAATTACAGTTTTTCTATTAAAATACCAATTTTGCAAAGTTTCAGTTTGAGGTTCTTTCTCTTTTGTCACAGTTGGTTGAGATTGAACCTACACAGTGTTGTAGCTGTCCATTTAGGAAAGAGTTGAAAGTAGAGGGACAAGTTCTGTTTTTGTTTCTTTGCCAGAAGTTTAATTTTGTTCTTAGCATCAAAGTTATAATCAAGGATGGCTCCTTACACTTTACGAGATAAAGATGGCTTTTTTGCTCATTATTAAAAATAAGTGTTTTAGTCATAGGGGGTGTATCCTGCTAGCTCACTGTTTAAAATAGTTGCTTAATTTTAGTGAGACAGTTGATTGACTCCCCCAATGATGCAGTGGGTTGCATCCCTAAAATCACTAAGGTAGTAGCTATTTATTATTAAGTTGGAAGAGTCCTTTATTAACCTATGTGTAGAAACTCTAGGTTAGTGTTGGCATGCTGAAACGAAACGTTAGAAAATTTAGCCTCATTCTTTATAGTAGTAAAATTGTCCCTAGAAAATATTTTTGACTCTGCTTATTCCAGCATTCAGCATGTTGAGGTTTAGTACATCGGAAGGTTCAGCATGGTAGATTTTTTGTAAAGGATGTTAAAAAAAAATACTACTTGTATATTTAGTTAAATTCTCTCCATGTGTCTCTCTGTTACAGCTCAGCCCTTTTGTTTACAGTGAGTTTGCCAGGGAGAGAAACCTTCATGTTTCATTGCTTGACCGGCTCTATGAGCATTACCCTGCCGAGTTTCCCTGCAGGATCCTCCTGTGTGAGAACTACCGCTCCCACGAAGCTATCATCAAGTAGGTGTGAACTGCCCCTCTGTCACACTTCGTGTGGTCCGCTGGAAGGGGACTCAAAACAGCACTGTTCCTAGGGCCAGATTATTGCCAGCGGAGTTACATGGTGTCCCTAGTGTTGCAAATCGTGTTTAATTTTATGTCTGTGAAAGTACACTTCAAAAGTCAGCTGTAATTTATTATAGTAGGGCAGTTCTGGAAACAAAAACTTTAGGTTCTACTAGCTATAAACATATTTTTCTGTGACTAAATATATAATGTGTATGTAAAACTACATGATGTAATAAACAAATATGTTGACAGGCCACATAATGGTTTGCGTATGTGTGTCTGGCTGTGTTATACAAGGAGCCTATTTTAAAAGAAAGGAAGGATGGGAGGGAGGAAGGAAAGAAAACCATGAAACTTAGTAATAAAGTTTTAAAAGGTCTCTATTGTAAAAGTATCATAAATGGTAGCCCAGTGAATAGTCACAAACCAAACGTACCCCTCAACCGGCATCCAGACCAAAAAAACAGAACGTTCCCAGCGCCCTGGGAGCCCCTCTGTGCTGCTTTCCTGTCCCTGTCACCACCAAAACGTAGGGTTTTTTCAAGTTTAGTATAATGTAATAATATTGATTCTGGCGGTCATGGGAAAATAACTTTCAGGTTTCTCTGAAAGCGGTAGGAAAGATACAAAACCAAGTTTAGACGTACGTGTGGCTCTTACCAGCGGCGTGAAGCGCGATTCAATCCTCTGTCATTGTTGCCAGTCACCTGCTGCAGTCAGTGATGAATCGAGTACCACGCAGTATCTTCATGAGCACAGAGTATTCATTTTACAGTTGAAGACTGGAATACCCTTCAATTGTGTGTATTGTTTCAGTGTCTCTAGATCTTTGCGTTTGCATAGGTATATGATCCACATAAATAAAAATATACATTTAAGAAATTTTAGTATAGAAAACCATGACACCTAGGAAATTTCCTCATGAAACAAGAGTTTCGTCTAGTACTGAACTGTCATCATTTCTTCCTTTTCTCTCTGTGTTCTGGCTTCATGCCTTCCCCAGATCAGTTCATTTATCAGTGGTGTGCCAGGAGCCCACTGTGTTTTCATTTCTGTGGCTAATTTTGGTGAAAATCTTGGCATCACGGGTATTAGATGTTTGGATTAAAATTAATCATGGGCATAAAGCAGCGTGATACTTGACTGGTAGTTTTTTCCTATGGGTAAAATTAATTTTGATGATAGATTACTATTTTTATTTATTTCGGTCTTTTTCTGCAGTTACACTTCTGAGCTCTTCTATGAGGGCAAACTGATGGCCAGTGGAAAGCAACCAGCACACAAGGATTTCTACCCACTAACCTTCTTTACAGCACGAGGGGAAGATGTACAAGAGAAAAATAGCACAGCTTTTTATAATAATGCAGAGGTACCTTAGTCCTTTTTGCAAATGGTTGACATTTTTGCAGTCATATATGTAGAGTCTGGTTTTATTAAGCATTTATTTAAAATTTTGGGTTGATATTTTATTGTGTGTTGACTTCATTTACATGAAAATAGTATGGAAGTTTATTCTTTTCTTGTGTAACATTGATTTGTTAAGATGAATCTGCCACGGGAAACACAAACTGATTTACATTTTGTTCTATGCCAAAATAGAGAACTTCGTTTAAAAGAAGCCGTCTAAAATGGACTATGGTCACACCTTAGAGCGCACACTCCAGTGAGGCATCGTTTTACATGAGTAAGACTTGACTTGTGGAGTCCTGAGCTCCAGGGGGTCACACAGACCCAGGTGATGATGGTGCCAACCCATTATGTGCTGCAACTTGTGTGGTTCTCTTACAGTTTCTGACTTTTTTTGTTGGGTTTTTTTGGTATTTTTTGTGGTACGCGGGCCTCTCTCACTGTTGCGGCCTCTCCCGTTGCGGAGCACAGGCTCCGGACGCGC
>NC_041227.1:132746811-132771397 GCF_002837175.3 Physeter macrocephalus | reverse complement strand
CTCAGCGGCCGTGGCTCACGGGCCCAGCCGCTCCGCGGCATGTGGGATCTTCCCGGACCGGGGCACGAACCCGTGTCCCCTGCATCGGCAGGCGGACTCTCAACCACTACACCACCAGGGAAGCCCAGTTTCTGACTTTTTAAGTTCAGAGAAAATGTGGGAAGTATGAGGGGTCAGATCAGGTAGCAGACAAAAACCTGTGATGTCTTTAGGGGCCAGCAGGCCAAAGAACCTGAGGTTTGGTTCTGGCTGTCACAAGGGAGTGGAGTTCTGGACTTCAGGAAACCCAGGGGAGGATGTGCGCATGGTTGGTTATTAGAAGAATGATTCTTGATCTGTGATCTCCATCTCCCTTTCTTCCCTTGAGTCCCATGCTTTAATATAAAATAAAATACTCATTTTATTTACAAAAAAAATGCCATTTATTAGGTAATAGTAATTCATCTTTCCATTAAAAAATTGGTCAGAGGCCTGTAGTTAGAAGTCAGTACAAGAAAACTGACAGTACCCACTTGATAAAATCCTAGCCAAAAGTAAAGAAACTTGACATTTTAATTAGTCTGTGCCAATTAATTTTAGGAGAAGGTAAACTTTTCTTTACCTGTTTGAAATATTGACACATAACTCTAGGGTTTCCTTTGTTACTTTTGCCCTCAGGTTGGAAACTGCTGGCTGGAAAATCAGTTAAGGAGAGAAAGGAGAATAAATATACTATTATACTGTCTTTTATAATTAACCATGTAATTACGTTTAGTAGTATGCTTTGTTTGTGTGCATTTGAATTACTGTCTGGTGTCACTTGCTTTCAGCCTGATGAATTTCTTTCAGTGTTTCTTTTAGGGGCAGGCCTGCTAGTAAAGAATTCTTTCAGTTTTTGTTTTTTCTGGGAATGTCTTTATTTTGCCTTCATTTTTGAAAAGTGGTTTTGCTGGATATTAGATTATTGAGTTATTTCTTTCAGCACACTGAAATATGCTTTCCTACTGCTTTATTGCCCTCATTGTTTCTGATGAGCAGTCATCTGTTAATCTTATTGGAGTTCTTTGTAAGGGATGAGTTGTTTTTTTGTTGCTGTTATCAAGATTTTGTTTTTGTCTGTGACTTCTACCATGTTGACTGTGGTACGAACTCCTGTACGAGCAAAGGAGACTGCTTGCTTCACCCACTGTCCCACTCAGATCTTCCCTATGTAGCAGGAGATGGGGGTGGGGGAATAGGTACCACCCAATTGCTGCTAACTGCTCATAGGCCTCCTGCTGCACATTTTTGGGGTAAAACAAGATCTCTGATGTTCATCCACTGCTGTCACCGCCCGGAGTAGCTCTTTCACCCCAGGGAGCTGGAGCAGGTGGGAACTGCCCCTCGGCTGCTGAAACAGTCCTGTAAGACAGGGCTGTGGGAGAATGGGGGCAGGCCCAGCCTTCCACTCCTCTTACCGACTTTCTGTAGATTTTGTTGAAACAATGCTTCTCAATTTCTTGGAAGCTCTTTGATCAATCTCCAGAGACTTTGAATGATTGTCTGTTGGTCTTGACCAGCTTCATAGATGTCTGTCTGGGAGAGAGGTTTCCCCAGGCTCCTCATACCATTGCAAGTCTGAGTATTTTGACTACAGTTTTATGCTGCCTATGATATAAGGGGTAACAGAGGGGCGAAGTGGAGAAATGGTTATGTGTTGCTTGTTCTTATGGGAGAGAGCCCCATGTTTTCAATCCAGTTGACTCATCAGAACCCTTGGGCCGTCTGGGTAGTTATTTCACTTGCTGACATTTGATTATAACAACAGGGTGACTCGAGTCTACTCCTCTGCCATTCACTGAACCTGTATGTGGCAGTGGGCACTGCATCCTGGCCATTAACCCTTGAGTTCTTAAAAGGAATAAAAGTATCAAACTTTTGTATACTTACTATTATAGATTTAAGTAGATATTACTAACAAATAGTAAATAAATAATGTATTTAAAAGACATTAAAAAATTTCTCCTTCCTCTCTCTACCCCTGGACTCTTGCCTGACCCTCTATTGAGCTTGCCTTATAATACGTATTTTAAATTAGGAATCTATTTTCTAAATATACAGTAATCTCTTCACAGGCAGGGAGCATGTTTTAGTGATCATTTTGTCCCCTACTGTGCCAAGCATCGACACTATTTGTTTGATGAATTCATTGAATTAAAGTAGATTAAACTACACTAAAAGTTCTACTCCAATTCACTAAGTGGGGTCCAGAAAACCCAGATGGTAAAATATGGGCTTACTTCACTGCAAGGTTAATGACAGGGCTTGAGCGGAGTTGTGCCATGAGAAGGCAGCGAACTCTGCAAGTCTGCCCTGAGGCCCAGATTTGCCCCAGTCCGAGCTGCGGTTTGCTGCCAGCTGTTGGCTGTTCTGTTTACTTATATCCACGGGGAGAGGAGGAAGGGTAGCCCTCGCACTGCTGAGACGTTGGCGGCGCTGACTCTAGGGCTCTGCTAATGGGTTTCATCGGCCTGAGCTACAGAGTGGACTGAGAAATACTGGGAACGTGGGGTTGCCGGTCCCACCCACCTCTCTCTAAACAGGAACCCGAACCTGTCCCCATTTGAGAAGGGGGGCCCGGTGAGGGGTGGGGCCAATGGCCAGTTACATCGTCTCCGATTTTCGTGTTTTCACTGGGTGCGCTATTGTAGAGATTTACCGCTTGAAATGTAAACAAAAATGTGTTCACATCAGCAAAGCATTATTCCTGGTTCGAGGTGGTTTTAAAACGACATTTGCTAAAATGGAATCCTTTGTACCTCGATTTCAGTTACCATATTCTTTTCTCCAAGCACTTGTATAACTTTGATATGTACACATGTACGTTTGTTTAAAGGTCTTTGAAGTGGTGGAACGTGTGGAAGAGCTAAGAAGGAAGTGGCCAGTAGCGTGGGGGAAGTTAGATGACGGCAGTATTGGTGTGGTGACCCCGTATGCCGACCAGGTGTTCAGGATACGCGCTGAACTTCGAAAAAAGAGATTATCGGATGTTAACGTCGAAAGGGTGCTAAATGTTCAAGGTAACTATTAATGGAAACGGATTAAGTTATTCAAATGGTTAGATCTTAAAATGTGTGCACATTTGAGTTTTAGTTTTCAAGATCGCTTTTCTGGACAAGCAATTATGTATTCATTTCATACCAAGTTCTTTAATGCCAAATTTGGCAATTCAAGGTCGAGCTCATTTACATGTTCGTTAAATTTCTATATCCAAATAAAAGAAGTATCAACAAATGGACTTCCTCCGTGACTGTAACTGCGAATATCTGTATGCTATAGTCGCAATCGCAGTAGCATACAACACCTATTGTTGTTATGATGTATCTGAGAACTAATTTGTTTATAAAGATTTTTAAAAACTGTACCTGTCAAGCAAATTTTTAAAGGCATAGCTTGTTCTTCATCTAGATTTTCCTAAGTGAATAGAGCAACTTTTAAATTTTCATGTAATTAGTTGCTGTGAAATTTGTGCATTTAAGTAAGTGAAGCAACACTATAATGTGAGTGCCAGAAAAGCCCAGTACAATCTGAGGTTTCATGGTAATATACAATAATAAGAGTAATACAATTTCTAGACCCTGGGGAAAAAAAATAGCTCCAGTATACCATGCATTCAGATCATGCAGAATTTGGGTGTGCATTTTAGAAAGAATATTAGGAAGCGTCCAAAGACAACCTAGCATAGTTAGTGGTCTAGAAACTGCCCTGTGGAGTCAGAAATGGTTGAAAGAACTAGGATTGTTTGGCCTGGAGAAGAGAGAACCAAGAATTGACGCCACAACTGTATTCTCATCTGTGGAGACTTGTCATAGAATGAGAGAAGAGATGTGTCAATGTAAGAAAGAACATGTACAAACTAGTCTCTCTCCGGGCTTCCTTGTGGAATCAGTTCTTTTGGGTGTATTTCCAGGTGTAGAGTTGCTGCATCATATGTTAGTTCTATGTTTAATTTTTTGAGGAACTGCCACGCTATTTTCTATAGTGTTTTACATACTATTTTATATTTCCACCTACAGTGAACAAGAGTTCCGGTTTCTCCACATTCTCAAAAACACCTCTTATTTAGCAATAACATTTAAAAAATGAAATGCTTTTATTATATCAGTGGTTCAGAATAACAGTCCTCTTTTATTTTTAATTTTTTTTTTTTACAGGAAAGCAATTCAGAGTTTTGTTTCTTAGCACAGTACGTACAAGACATACTTGTAAACATAAACAGACACCAATTAAAAAGAAAGAGCAACTGCTGGAAGATTCCACAGAGGACTTAGATTATGGTTTTTTATCTAACTATAAGCTTCTCAATACTGCCATCACAAGAGCACAGTCCCTGGTTGCCGTGGTGGGTGATCCCATCGCGCTGTGCTCTATTGGAAGATGCAGGTAATTATGTGTTAGTGTTTGAGACATTAAAGGGGGAAATGTAGAGTAATTTGCATCCCTGTGCACATATTTATATGACCTCTTGGCTAATTAAAATCAAGTTTAGTCTTAACTAATACCCAGTGGGAACACAAAAGTATATTGCTTTGAGCCTGTTCATTATGTATATAAAATTGTGTGTTCACTGAATCAGTCATCGTTCATAAGATGTTTCCTGAGTGCCTACTGTGTTCTAAGTACTCTTCTAGCCACTGAGGATACATCAGTGAACAAAACAGACAAAAATCTCTGCCTTTGTGGGGCTTAACATTTTATTGGTGAGGAGAGGAACACCGACAATAAGCAAGATAAAAACACTTTGTAGTATTTTAGGTGGTAAGTTCAATGGAAAAGAAATAGAACATCAAGGGGCATTAGAAGTGATGGGGTAGGGTGGGCGGTTTGTGATCTCACATGGTGTGTGTGGTCAGAGAAGGCCTCACTGAGAAGCTGACTCTGGAGTTTGAGGGTATGAGCTACGCAGGCTCCTGGGGTAAGAGTGCTCCGGGACAAGGGACTGACCAGTGCGAGGGTCCTGAAGGTGGTTTTGTGCGTGTGCGTTATCTCTGATGGAGACTGAATTGCATACCCGTACTCCCCTCTTTTTTCCTTCATTTTTGTTTTAGCTCGTTTTTGATGAGTTGCCTTCTCATTTCTCTCAGGGCTTCTCAGTGCAAATCTTTGCGTCTGGTTAATCCAGAGGATCTTAAAATTAGGGGGTTAAAAAGGGTTATTACTTGTCTTTGGAAAGAACTGTTAGTATTCCATAGATTGTAGTCATAAGGAATGTTAAAATATCAACATAAATAAAAAATTTCTCTTTGTACACTTATGATTTATACTAGTTAATAGGAATTTTAATTGTATGAAGCCAGTAGTATAAGACTTGGCCTACGCAGTGTTGAAAAACTGTTACCAAAAAAATTTACAAAGAAACAGTTGAACAGAAATTTAGAATATGCTTTACGAAAAAGAAAGAAATACACGAGGGATTACTTAAAATTTTTTAAGTATTCTAGTACCTGTCAGAGTGAGTTCAGAAAAGTAGAACGAGGTGCTGATGGTCTCATATACGCCTTGGGTAGTTATTTCTTCGTGATATGTTAAAGTAGACAAAGTTGTTAGGAAGTGGCCTGTTTGTTTAAACCAAGTTTTCTGTTGCAATATAGATATAGCAGCATTTTATTATCTGTTTTCCTGTCTCAGCAGGAAAAAAGTATTCTATGGCAAAGGAGACAATTTGGGACCTTTAAGAATAAGCTGCATACATTAGAGTTTAAGATTCCAAAAGAAGTTAGTATACTTTATAGGGGAAAGCCATTAACAAAGGAATCATGTAGAGTTTAATTTATGGTTACATTCTGAAGAATAACCTTTTATTTTTAAGGAAATAAAACTTGAATGGTCCATGATTTGTTTATATATAGCTAAACAGTTCTATTGTAAAATATCTTTAATTTCTTATTTAAAAAATAGATTTCCATTAACTTTTAGCCACTGATGACAAAAAGTTGGGGAAGGAACTCTATTAATTCCAAGGTACCAATGAATAAAACTAAGTCTATTAATTTGCCTTCCCTCCTGAGAAGTTCACTTTAGTTAATTTACTGTTCATTGCAAATATATTTGGTTAGAATATTGCTGTGGTAGTTTACCATTTTTGTTTATATTTATCATTTGATAAATGCGAGAACACATACAGTTTGATTAGAATTTTATTGGATTAAAACATGTAAAATAGGCTGACATGTATTAAAAGCAACTAGAAACTGTTGTGGGAATAAATAGGTATAACAGTAGTCTTGCGTGACATTACTTTTGGACATTCTTTATAAATAACCCCAAACATTTACCAACATGCATAGTTTTTAAAACCATTACCCCTTTCCATAGAGGTATAGTATACTGTGAATTACATGAGATCAGCATTTTTCACGCCTTCTCTGACAGAAATTGTTATTTTCTCAGAGCAAATAGGTGAATGATTTCTCCTGAGGCCATAATGCTATCAGAATGATCCAGGGCTAATTTTTAACTTGAAGCCAGGTCTACTGGCTGCTTATTTCTTACTACTCGAGTAAGCTGGAGTGTGTCAAGGCCCTCAGATTAATTTATAACCTAAGTAGAATATTTTCAGAGAGGTCAATACATTGTGTAGGGAGAGAAAAAATCATGTGACCCAGAGCTGAATGGGAATGCAGATAATCTATGTTATTTGGACAGTTTAATCAGCTCTAACCCAGGAGCTGATAGTTGAGGCTATGGATATTTATGCTTTACTCTTTCTAATTTCATTAGAAATTAAATTAATCTCATAATACAAGTAAACCTGGAGGACCTAATGTGATTCTTAGGTACCGTACTAATGAAGGTGTGAATTCTTTGTATCAATAGTTTGAGTTAATCAGGATGTCTCCCTCCCTTGCTCATTTGATATTTATAAAAAACTAATATGATATTCCCAAATATTGATCAAGTTTTCAAGGAATAATTACTGTGTTTACTATACCAGTTTAGAAGGCAACCAGTTACATAATCTTTTTTGTTGTAAAGGATTTTTAAACAGAATTTTTCTGTTAACCCTGAGTGAATGGAGGGAACTTTCCCTTCTCCCACTCGCCAAACAGACAAATATTAATGTAGTAGCTGCTGTTTATTGACAGCTTTCTCTGTGCCAGGTGCTAGGTCAGGTGCTTTGTACACTTTGCCGCGTTCAGTCATCCTAATAACCCGGTAATGTGGGTATTTTATTTGCGTTTTAAATGGGCAGCCTGATGTAGAGTTTAAATTACTGCCCAGGACCACATAGCTACTAAGTGTCTCACTCAAACATGTCAGATTGACCTCACTGGGTTACCCTGCCTTGCCGAGGAAGCGAGGCATGTGAGTGGATAAATCTACACTGAGTGAGGAGAGGTGATGGGGTGGGGGGAGATGGGGCGTGTTCATGCGTTTTTCCAAACCAGAGAGTTTGGAAGAGGTCTCCCTTTGAACCGAATTTCTTCATTGGCGAATTCCACCTGCTCAGTGAGATATAAGCCTATTTCACAGGTGTGTGTATGTGCACACACACCCTCTCTCTCGATGACCTGAGGACACCAAGTGATTTTGCAATGTTTTATCAGCGATCCTAGAGGCAAGGTTAGCATGAAAATGAAAGCAGACTTTGGGTTCTTGCAGTGATTGAAAGTAAGGTTTTGTCTTCTGAAAATAACACTTACATCACAGCGTAGGGGCACACTTGGGTTTTCTAACCAACATTACTAGAAAAAAAAATTAACATGTTAACATTTTAGGGAGGTGCTGAGAATTGGTGAAGCCTTTAAATAATCATAGTGAATTCTTCCGTCTGGGTGTTGTTGAAATTCTCAAGTGATCTTCCAGTTATGTGTTCCGAAATGCCTCATAATGCCATGGTGTAGTATTTCATTAAAGAACTGAGTTCAAGGACAGTGCGAAATGGTCTTTGAAAGAGCCTTCACGAAGAGAGAAAAAAGGAATATTTTTGACTTTAAGAATTTTTGAAGGAAAGAATACATTTCTCTGAAAGTTTAAAAGTGAGAAATAAAAGTCTTCGTAGTGATGAAGTATAACAATAATAATAACACTGTTGGTGCCCTGTTGTACACATGAGGAAACTGAGGTATGAAGAGAGGTTAAATAACTTGCTGCCCCACGTTACAGGGCTGCTGAATGACAGAGCCATGATTGAAGCCCAGGCAGCCTAGTTCTAGAATCCACGTGCTTGACCGTTTTGCTATTCCCTGGGGCTGTCAAAAGACAAGTGAGATTGAAGATGGAAATGCCAGGTTGCTTTTGGAATTAGTTGAACTTGATTAGCTTATAGCAAGTGTTTAGTGTTACTTCTGAAACAGTTCCTTTAACTCGAAGGCTGTTTCCGTGAGATCCCTGGGATCTTGTAGGTGAAAACTGCCACCAAGCTACCAGCTTCTTGTGACGTGTGAGGTTGTTTAAAGGTTCTGCTTAACTCGATGTTACTTCAGTACAGTTGAGGTCAGTAAGAGCCGTATAGGGACAGGGTATGGAGCTTAAAAAGGAGCTTGAAATAGAGCAAGTTCTAGCATTTGGGTTATGTAAGCTGAAATTGAAAATATGTTATAATAAGTTAAAATTAAAAACTGGGCTGTAGGGCTTCCCTGATGGCACAGTGGCTGAGAGTCCGCCTGACGATGCAGGGGACGCGGGTTCGTGCCCCGGTCCGGGAAGATCCCACGTGCCGCGGAGCGGCTAGGCCCGTGAGCCATGGCCGCCGAGCCTGCGCGTCCGGAGCCTGTGCTCCGCAACGGGAGAGGCCACAACAGTGAGAGGCGCGCGTACCGCAAAAACACGAACAAACAAACAAAAAAACTGGGCTGTAGTAAAGGCAGTCCATTCTCTCCTCATTTTGCTGTGTCTTGAAGTTCACACGAATATGAAATGCCACTCTATGAAATTGTTACTTTATCAGTTAGACCAAACAAACTTCCTTTTTAATACAGGATGTAGTAGAATTGTATTGATAAATATTAATACAGTTGACTATTTTGGGGTTCTTTATCAAAAGGGTAGGAAAGTTTTTGGATTTTAGATCCTGAGTGCTATGTTGAAGATAGTCTTTCCTTAGCTGTCAGACTATGAGAAAAAAAACTTGATTCCTATGGAAAGGTTCTTAAGAATGAAAATAAAGGGCAGCTTTCAGTGTGCATTTCTTAGCAACACACACTTCCTGTAGCTGAATGAGTATCTTGTTAGCCTTTATGTCTTATTGTTGGAAATACATATTTAATATTTTATAGCATTTTTACCTTTCCTATTGTTGACATGGAGGCCTGAAATTTTTTCTGGACCCATTTCTTAAACTCATCTTTAAAAAATTAGAAAAGATGCTAGAAAGCATATGTAAGAGAAACATAGTTTGAAATGCAAATCTGCAAAGTTTTATGAATATATTAATAGCTCCATTCCCATTCATATACTGACTTTTATAATATAAACCTTTTTATTTGTGCTTCTCGAAGCCATCTTGATTACCTGCTGTCCACCTGAACACAAGGATACCAACTTGGGAAGAAACCATATCACATATCTTTTTATAGCATATTAAAAAAAATTACCTGAACCTCATACTAAAGATAGGTATGCATATTTGTGATAGTCATTTAAAATCCTAACACTTTTTATGTGTTATCTTTTGTAATATATAATATTTTTACTATTTGGAGATCAGTTTTCAAAACTTCAGGAACAACAGTGTACAACTGGATTAATTTTGAATGTATTTTTCTCCTTTAGTATTTATTACTTTGATTAGGAGATAAATAATCATCACTAAAATTAGCATTCCAGGGCTTCCCTGGTGGTGCAGTGGTTAAGAGTCCGCCTGCCAATGCAGGGGACACGGGTTCGAGCCCTGGTCCGGGAAGATCCCACATGCTGCGGAGCAACTAAGCCCACGCGCCACAGCTGCTGAGCCTGCGCTCTAGAGCCCGTGAGCCACAACTGCTGAAGCCCCGGCGCCTAGAGCCCGTGCTCCGCAACAAGAGAAGCCACCGCAGTGAGAATACCGCGCACCGCAACGAAGAGTAGCCCCCGCTCGCCGCAACTAGAGAAAGCCCGCGAGCAGCAACAAAGACCCCGTGCAGCCAAAAATAAATAAATCAATAAATTTATTTTAAAAAAAGCATTCCAACTTCCTGTGTTTTTCATAATTTAATCCTTTTAACTTAGTCAATTAATGTTATGAGCTTTGCTGTGACAGGCGTCAGTTAATTAAAAGAAAAATATAGGAATAACTGGTTATTTCTTAAGTTCCTTATGAGAATTATTTACTTTGTGGTTCAGATTTATGTCTGAATTGGCTTTTCTTAGTCACCCAGCACCAGACTACTTTGGCCCCATAATTCAAATTTGTGTGTGTGTGTGTGTATGTCTGCATGTATATAATATATATATGTATACATAATAAATGTGTATATGATGAGTAGGCCTAGAAGTACAAATCTTTGATAAAATGAGTTATCAATTTTGAAATCCTTGCTTACTGTGTGGATAACAAAATCTGTCATTCCAACTTAGTGTGCATAGTTGAGCACTGACCATGTTACTTTCATTGATCAGCCAGAATTACTGGAGTGCAGAATTTGTATGTTCCACAGTACTAGACCTGACTGTAGTTTCAGAACCAAACTTCTGAAGCCTTGTGATCTGGTGGGAGGATTATACCTGAATCATAGATGAATACTGGGCCTAAGGATTTGGGGCTGGGGTGGGGGAA
Organism: Physeter macrocephalus; assembly: GCF_002837175.3. Taxonomy (NCBI): domain Eukaryota; kingdom Metazoa; phylum Chordata; class Mammalia; order Artiodactyla; family Physeteridae; genus Physeter; species Physeter macrocephalus. The sequence continues at coordinate 132,760,683 of NC_041227.1, read as the reverse complement.
TTCGAAATTATCTTTAGTTGCTTTTAGTCATTTCTGTGATCTCATCCACTGAAATTATAAACTGATCTTCTAAATCTTTTCTGTAGGAAATTTTGGGAGCGGTTTATTGCCCTGTGTCATGAAAATAATAGCCTACATGGAATCACTTTTGAACAGATCAAAGCTCAGCTAGAGGCTTTAGAACTAAAGAAGACATATGTGTTGAATCCACTGGCACCTGAATTTATCCCCCGGGCTCTAAGAGTGCAGCACACGGGAAATACCAACAGATTGCAGCAATCACCCCCCAAGGTAAAGCCTGTCAGTGAAATTGAAGAGGTTAAAGAGAGAACAGTGCAGAGACGTCATAGCTTTCTTAGGCTGCAGGTTACTTCACGTGTTGGAATTGAAGGTTACATTTGACGGCAAGCAGTTTCTGCAAGGAACTCGTCCAGTGTGGACGTTAAGTGAAAATACAGTGTGGTGTTCAGCCATGCTGCTTAATGGCATAATCATCCTCAAAAAGTTTTCAAGGGGACTTCCCTGCGGTCCATGGGTAAGACTTCACATTCCAGTGCAGGGGGTGCAGGTTTAATCCCTGGTCGGGGAGCTAAGATCCCACATGCCTCGCAGCCAAAAAAACCAAAACATAATAAACCAGAAGCAGTATTGTAACAAATTCAATAAAGACTTTAAAAATGGTCCGCATCAAAAAAATCTTAAAAAAAAAAAAAAAAAGAAAGTTTTCAGGTACCTGATTAGGTCTGGTGCCCTTTGTATAATATAACCTCCCGGTGCTCTCTACGGATAAGACTTATTTTTAGCAAGATGTGAATAAAACAAAGCAGTTTAAAAGACTGCCACACATATTAAAAGCATGCTCTTATAGAATATTATATAGCATGCTCTTATGGCATATTTTTTTACAAGGAATAATATAATAATAGCAATATTTGTATAAAGAAAATAGTTGTAACGTCTTGTTGATGACCAGTTCAAGTGGTATTTGACCCGGTGAGAAAACTTGGCTGGCTGCGTGAAGGTTACTTTAATCGACTCTGACCAGTGTTTGTTGTATCAGAAGTAGTCCAGTCGTCGGGATGGGATGGGGGGGAATCAAGGCCCCCATGTCTGCTTTTGAACTATAGTTATTTTGGGCAGAAACAGCTGGTTTATTTGCTAGATTGCCTGAAGAAAAAAATGCTTGCACTTACCATCTCGAAAAGAAAGTTATGCGAGTGGCATGTTTAGTATTTGTTCTGGTTTTGGGGTGTATTTATAGTCATCAGCATGGTATTAAACTTATTGACATGAATTAAGAGAGTGTGCCACTTTGGGGCTTCATTTCAAAAATGTAAAGCTTAATGTGTAAGAAATAATTATTGGTTTAATATCTTGAAGATCTTTTAGCTGAGTGAACATTACACTGAGACGAGAACTGCTTTCTGTTTCAATGTACTGTTGTCTGAGTTTAATAAAAATGGACCTGGTATACAGTAATGCTTTAGTGACTTGGAATTAAGCAGATTAAGCATTTTGCATAACTGAATCCTCTAGATTTCTAAGGTTTAAACTATTGATAAATTAATAATCAACTTATTTATCAAATGGTTAAGTTTCTTCTATGTGACAGCTGTGACGGTAGGCAGTAGAGAAGCAAATTAGCCCCAGTCTTCTTGTGGCAGATGTTGGAGGGTAACAGTCAGAGGAAGTACCACTCCACCACGGTGGAGGTTGAGGGTAATTTCACCGAGTGGATGGAGTGAGTGGGAGACTGGGGAGACTGTCAGAAACTAGAACAGAAGCTCCCTTAGGGCAGAGATTTTTGCCTGTATTATTTGCTGCTCTAGCCTCTGTGCCTAGAACAACATCCGGCTTATCACATGTGCTTAGAAGTATTTTTAAGATTAATGAGTGAAGCTTAACAAAGAGCTCATACGAAAAGCAAGAGGTGTGAGAGAGCAGGCTCTCCAGGGAACAGCAAGTAGCTTAAAGTAGGTGAAGAGTGGGAACCCAGTTAGAAACTTTTAAATTTTATTGTTTTTTATTTAAATGTTTCAGAGACATTATACCTTTCGCACATTCTTAAATACAATAAACTTTTTACTTAACTGATCAATGTTAACATCAATTAATGTACCATAGATGCAGCTAGATTCAAGCCATGATATCAAATGTGTACTGACCCTAAGCAAGATCCTGTGATTTTCTTTTTGTTTTTATTTTAAAGGTAAAGAAAATATATGTTGAATCCACTTGCTTTCCCAACACTATAAACTCCCCGAAGACACAAATCCTATTCTGTATACTTCTTACGGCGCCTAGTGCCTGGCCCCCGCCCTGCACATAGTGGGTGCTCAGTAAGTACCTGCTAAGTGAATAATGGCTGTGATGCCTGCAGGAGAGTGCAGTGGGGCTTCCTTCTTTCAGTAGGAAGGCTGTGTAATTAAGGACCATAGCAGCCGTCTCCCCAATTTTTTCTTTTTAACTTTTTGGGAAATTTTCTCCACTGATCCAGTAGATATCATCTGTTATTTCACTGTCACTGACACAGAGGTTCACTCAATTGTTTATATACCTGGTTATTTAAAGTTCTTTGTATCATATATAATAATAATAATTTTAGGTAACTTGAGTTATAGTGAGCCAAAGGTTACTTTTGTTATCAGCTCTCCCTTCACGCCCCAGTACTGTATTTTACTTCTATTAAATTGTTTTGAGGATTGAATTTGTACTGGAGTCTTTTTTTTATCCAACTTTCTATTGTAGAAGATTTCAAATGTATACTTAAATAGATGAGTATAATGAATTCCCTATCATCCAGCTTCATTAACTATCAGTTTATCCTTGATCTTGTTTCAGCTGTCAGCCCACCACTCCGCCACCACACATACGCACTGGAGAATTTTGAAACAGATTCCAGATGTTTTCTTTCACATGCTAGAGTCTTTTGATGAAGGGGAATTTACTTCATTGCAAGAAAAGCATGCTGTTTCTGAAAACGGGATACTAAGCCATATGATTTCTCCCCGAGTTTCCTTAATGTTTAACTTTTAATGCAATTCTGTGCATAAGAAATATTAAAAACTAGTAAGGTTAATGTTAGCCTAAGACTTAAAATCCCAGTAAGATTTAATGTAGATAAAATCATCAGAAAGCTGGATGATGGTTAAACATGCTCCAGGACCTGCTACCTTAGGACTGTGTCTGGCAGCAAAGCCTACCCCTAGCTCTTTACCAATCGAATGGCTTTATTCTCCTCACTAAGATGTAGGCTCTCTGGTAAGGGTTAGTGGAGGTACAGATATTAGGGGATCCAGGAGCAGGTCGTCCTAGCTAAGCCTCATTGCCCCACTCTCCAGGCGTCATTTATTTGTAGGAAAGCATCTGTTTCACGGGCACCTACGGAATCAACACGTAGCAAAACAATTTGCTTGTCTTCAGTCTGCTTACTCCTGGGCACGTGCTGGGAACAGTGTTCAGAAACTTTGTGAAGATGGGACAGATTCATTTGTACATACTATAAAAACTATTCAGAGGGCAGATAATATACAGAAACGGGTCCTCTGAGAAGACCATAGCACCGTTCTCCAGACTTTAGTTTGTGAGTTGTTCCTCACTGTCTGTCTCTAGCTGCCTATGTTGTGTCTCGGTGTCCAGACATCAGAAGACGTGTCAGACTTACGTGGCTCAGTAGCCTCAGTGCCCAGGCAGGGGTGGACATATCATGGGCCCTCATAAACATTTGTTGAATGAATAAATGGAAAATGATGAAAGAGTGAGTGAATGAAGAAAGAAATACTTGAATGAATAAACGGTTGAGTAAAAAAAAATGGTCCTCAAAAAACAGATGATGTGAACTACGTTTGTTTATAAGCTTTCTACCAAAGGTATACATACTGTCTGAGATTTATTAGCAGAAGTTTGGAATTATCGTTATGGAATGACTTTTCTACATAGTTAGCTCTAGCTTACTGCTGCATTGTTATTTTGTTACGTGCTACCAAACACTGTATATTTTGTATAGACCAAGCACACTTACTGCTCTACAGTTGCATGGGAAGTCTAAATATGCTAGAGGAGTTTTCCCATACTGAACTGTACAGGGTGCTGAATTATGCTTGCAGATATGCCACTGTTTTTTTGTGAGAGGCCCCAAGTTGCTCTTTTATCCCCCATTCGTTCAACAATATTCATTGAGCCAGGTGATGTTCTACGCTCAGGGAATTAATAATGACCTAAACCGATTAAGTCCTAGGTATTTAGGTCCTTTTATACTTTATATGCATCAGCTCCGTCAACAGAGTCATCGTAACAGCACTGTGATGCAGATGTTCCCTCTCCGGGTTTCTTTTTCACTTAGTTTATCACACAGCACCCAGAGTGCTGAGGTATGTTGTCTGGCACACTTCCAGCTTTACAGTGCAGGATCAATCCAGGCTATGGTTATTCTTTGTATTGGTTTCCTACTGCTGTTGTAACAGATTAGCACGAACCTAGTGACGTGAAACGACACCCATTTATGATCTCATATTTCTTTGAGTCAGATGTCCAGGTTTTCGTTGGTTTCTTGGCTCCAGGTCTCACAAGGCCAGGATCAAGGTGTTGGTCGAACGGGCTCTTATCTGGAGGCTCTGGGAAGGATCTGCTTCTAAGGTCATGCAGGTTGTTGGCAGAATCCAGTCCTTGTGGTTGTAAGGACTGAGGTCCCTGTTCCCTTGCTGGCTGTCAGCTGGGAGCCATTCGTAGCTTCTGGAGGCTTCTTTCCAGTTCTCGCATGTGGCCCTACCTCTCAGAGCTGTCAGCGGTGCACTGAAGCCTCCTCTCTCTTGGCATCTCTGACTTCCCCTTCTACCACTTGTGTCTCTTCCTTCCTTTTCTTCCACATCTCTTTGACTCAGCTGGAGAGGTGTCTATGCTTTTAGGGCTCATGTGATTAGATTGGATCGCCCCAGATAATCCAGGATAATCCTCCTATTTTAAGTCCTTAGTTATATCTGCAGAGCCCCTTTTGCCACATGACACGATGACTCATGGGTTCCAGGGAGTGGGGTGTGTATGTCTTTGGGGGGCTGTTGTGCCTTCCACACTGACCCGGTGACAGCATTTTCTCCACCTGACACACAGCCACCCCTGGCTGACGGGTCCTCAGAGGCTAAGAAATCTAAATGGTTTGTCAGCCTCTTGGAACGGTCTTGTCTCTGCTGTGTCACTGCTCTCCTTTCTTCTGTCAGCGTATCTGCCTCTGGCCGCTCTTGCGGTCACTTCTCATTGCTTACGCTTCTCATCTTCCACCTGTTGCCGCCATCCCTGCTGTCCGCCATTTTCTCCTTTCCTCTGCCTGCTTTTCTTTTCACTTCTCTATTCCTCAGAAGCTTGGTTTTTTTTTTGTTTTTTGTTTTTTTTTTAATAGCTAACGACAATCACTGTGAACGTTCTCTTCTGGTTAATGGACCAACTCTGATTCTTTCTTGACTATTTTTTTTTCTGACTTTTTAAGAGTTAGAGCTTAGCTGCCCGTGCCTACCCATCGCTAACCAGCTGACCATAAGCCTTTGCTGTTTAGTGCTAACCTGAATATTTAAAGTTGCTGACGGATAGGGAGATGAGTGAAGCATCACGGTACCTTTGCTTTGGTCAAGAACAAATTCTTCTTGCTATAGACGTTATCCCCCCACTTAAGCTTTCAGATGTAATGTACAAATAAAAAATTTACATGGTCGAAGGGTAGGTTGTATAATGTGCTACTTGTGTTGTGTAATGGCTTTGTGTGTTACATTTAGCCAGTGAAAAGAGAAAACAATTTTTTTAAAGTCTAGAAACTCAGAACCATATGTTTCTTCACGTATTTCTGCCCCCAAGTCATCATTTTTAACGGTAGACTAGCATGCCGTTGTATGAATCTGCCATTGCTTATTTTAATAAATTCTCTACTGATGGACATTTAGGTTCCTGGAAGTGCAATTATTGGGTTAAAGCATATGTACATTTCTGATGCTTTTGGCATCCACATTGATGTCTAGAAAATTTGTACATTCTCTTAAGCAGATTGTGACACTGTGCATTTTCCTGTTCCTTCAGAAAATTTTACAGTTTAAGATGCCATGAATCATACTTAAAATATCATAAACCCCAAAGGATATTTACATTCATGTTATTATTTTAAAGGTTCTCATCCTCAAGAGTTGAAGATTGATAATTTTCCCTTGAAAACGGCTTTTACCCTTCATCATTTAATTCATAGAAAATTTATAGAGAAGCTGCAAAGGAATAGAATTTAGGTTTCAGTCATGTTGATGCATATATCTTTTTATAAAAAATTAATTTAAAAAGAAAAAAGAATTTTAGATATCCTTAATTTGAAGTTGAGGAAACTTGAGGCCTAGCACCATGACTTAATGTTTTTATTTTATTTTATTTTATTTATCTTTGGCTGTGTTGGGTCTTCGTTGCTGCGCACAGGCTTTCTCTAGTTGGGGCAAGAGGGGCCTACTCTTCATTGTGGTGCGCGGGCTTCTCACTGCGGTGGCTTCTCTTGTTGCGGAGCACAGGCTCTAGGCGCGCGGGCTTCAGTAGTTGCGGTGCGTGGGCTCAGTACTTGTGGCGCATGGGCTTAGTTGCTCTGCGGCATGTGGGATCTTCCCAGACCAGGGATCGAACCCATGTCCCCTGCATTGGCAGGCGGATTCTAAGCCACTGCACCACCAGGGGAGTCCCTGACTTAATGTTTAATAAGAAGGTTGGCTCAAAGGCATCTAACGGTTATTAATTACAGGCTCACAGTCTTTAAATTTTAATTGTTGCTATATACACTTACTTTGCATGGGATGAGGAAAATGGTTATTGTTCTTCAATATTAGGTGTGTTTAAATTATTATACATTTGTGTTTTTCTGTAAAGGGGAAAAGCCTCCATCATATCCAGAATGATCATTTCCAGAATGATGGAATTGGTAAGTGGAAAAATTAGCCCTATGAAAACTTGCTTTTATGATGTTAGACATTTATTCCAAATTTCATCATTTAGAAAGAGGAGGATGGAGAGGGACACACACACACACACACACACACTCTCTCTCACACTCTCTGACACTTTGGAGGTCATGTAACTCTTTTATTCAACACATCTGTTCTTGTGAGTGCTTTGATATGTCATTTCTGAAAAGGGGTGATTTTGTAGGTACCAAGGTACATACATAGAAGTTTTGAGGATGAACATTTAAGCCTCCTGTGCAACATAAGTTTTTGGAACATATTTATGTCCTACAAATGTTGGTTATACAAATTTTCAAGATCAGGTTTATTTAAGTGATTTAAAATGTTGCAGAATTAGGCTTTTAAAACAATAATTGCTTAACTGTTTTGTATGTGGCTGTGCTACAGTTGCAACTCAAAACGTTGTTCTGAAGACTTGTTTACGTTTTCTAGTCTCAGAAAAATGTTTACTGTATGGTTTTCTCTCTTGAAGGATACATCTCCTGCTCCTTGCAAGACATTTAGAATTATGCTAGTTTTTAAAGGGAATACTTTGTATATCTCAAGCTAATTTTAGGGAATATGGTAAAATGATTGTATTTTTAAGATGCTCTACTCTTTCACACTGATAACTCTTTGAATATAAGATACCTTATGGCAAAGCTGGGGAATGTGTTTTGCTGTTGGATGATTTTAATTATTTTTGTCTACGTGAATATGTACAGCTATTGAGTGCATCCTTTCTCTGTTTGTTTTTCAGTTCAGCCCAATCCTTCTGTACTTATTGGCAATCCTATTAGAGCATATACTCCTCCACCTCCTCTTGGACCTCACCCAAATTTGGGGAAATCTCCAAGCCCTGTTCAAAGAATAGATCCTCACACTGGGACAAGTATTCTTTACGTACCTGCTGTCTATGGAGGGAATGTAGTTATGTCCGTGCCTTTACCTGTAAGTAGATGTTTAAGATACTCTCTATTGAATAAGATAAAATAGGCTTCACTAAATTAGTGACTATCCCAAATAGTGTTCTACTAATCTGTCTCTCTCTTTTCTTTTTTTTTTTTTTTTTTTTTGGTTTTCAATGTCTGTAAGCTTCTTTCATTCAAAGCAGCTCTTACGACCAAAGAAATGTGAATTGTTGCTTAAAATTTGTTACTATATTGTCAGTGGCTATGAAGAAATCTGTAAATTGGGTGTTTTGATTGAGAAGCCTTTGTATTGTCTTAAATATTTTTACTGGGGAAAATGGGGCTAAAAGTTAACAGAGCTAGTAAATTGGACTCTTGTTTTGTAAAGTGATGTTTTATTTTATCTTTTGCTTTTTCATTCTTATATAATTCACTGACCCTAAGAAATACAGTTCTTTGGAGGAGGGAAAAAGGTTTGGATTAGCCTAGCTCCCTTAGATCTCAATTTATCTGAGAAATTCCACGCCTTGTGAAATCCTGCTGGCACTTAAAAACATTATTAAATCATTTCTAAGACTATAGATTTTTAGAGGGCTTCCATCTTATGTTAAAACTCATTTTTCTTTAAGATTTTTGAGTATTTTGGTAATTAAAAAAATTTGCTGTTTACTAATATTTCCAAATTCAGGAATTTTAGCCTAGAAAATGTTTCTTTCCTTTAAGATAAGTACTGTAGTTTCAGGTAGGGGTGATCATTGTCAAGGATCTTTGGCACCCCTCCCTACACCCCCAAAATGCAAAAACGCCGAGCTGCCAACATTTTTCAGCCATGTTGGTCATGATGGTTCACAATCCCGGCAGCCAATGAGAATAACTGTCGATAAGAAACATGTCATTTATGTCGACTCCCCATAGACTTTCCATTTTAGCTGAGTTATTTCTTCCCAGACAGCCTGGCAACATTATACATCATCTGCTTTAAATAGTAAGTCCCTTGGGATTTATGTTTCATTTTACTAGGTCAGAGAGACTTTTAAAGATTTCTAAGAGTCTGAATTTAACAGTTGTATTATAATAAAATAGTAGGGGTGGTGGCTCAGATGTCATTGTGTTTATTCTTTTTATATTAATATGCAGAGATTATATATTTTGACACACCTAAAGAAATTTTCTGTTTCTGTGGTTTAATTAATCAAAAGCATTAATTAAATTAATGACCTGTTGGAATTTTGCCTACAGTAAATGAATTTGGTTCATTAAATTAAATCGTTAAGTGATTTGGTTATTCATATAAAATAGTAATACATATTTTTTGAGTTGAGACTCCTTAGACTGAATTTTTTCGTAAATTTTTTCCCTGCTCTCTTATTCAAGTTTATTAAACTGTATATCTGTGCAGTTATGACTTTAAAAGACAGTTTTCATGGTAATCAGTGACATATATGCATTCGTATTGAGGGAAAATGATTCAAGACTATAAAATGATTTGATGCCTCGAGGAATAATTACCGATTTTAAGTCCTTGATTTCTTCCTAACCTAGTGTGTAAGGGAAATGGTCAGTTTTCCCGCACACACTGAAGAGTCAAGGAGTTTTTTTTCGTTTGTTTTTTTTTTTTTTTGCCAGTTGAGATATAGCAGTCATTCTACCAATTGTTACTATTAGCATTCATTTTGTAGTTATTCATTTTGATAAAATTAACATCTCTGTGTGTGTGTGTGCTCTTTCCTAATTAATAGCACTATAGCAGTTTGCCTTTCAAAATGTACTGAAAGCAATTATTTTATTTCTTGTAATAACCTAGGTACCATGGACAGGATACCAGGGTAGGTTTGCAGTTGATCCTCGAATCATTACACACCAGGCAGCAATGGCCTACAATATGAACCTCTTACAGACGCATGGGCGGGGCTCTCCTATACCTTATGGCCTTGGGCATCACCCACCTGTCAGCATAGGGCAGACGCAAAACCAGCATCCGGAGAAAGATCAACATGAGCAGAGTCGAAACGGTGAGTTGCTTTGCTGATCTCCTGTTCCTCAACTGATGATGTGCCAAGTTGTATCAACATATAAGGTTCCTTTAACAGTGTGATTGTTAACTCGTTCGTAGATTAGAAACCTTTTTGAGGAGGAATCTGATGTAAAAACTATGGAGCCTCTCTCCAGAAGATGCAGATATGTGCACAGATACAAAATTTACATGTAACCTACCCCTTATGATTGATGGTATCAGTTTCCTGGAAAAATGTTAATATTTAGATTTTTAAAAAACGGTAGTCATTTACAACAAAGTGAATCAGTTGTACATATACATATGTATAACTGATTCACTTTGTTGTAAAGCAGAAACTAACACACCATTGTAAAGCAATTATACTCCAATAAAGATGTTAAAAAAAAAAAAAAAAAAGCACCCAAATTTCCAACAATCGGGGGTTAAGCCCATCCAAACTTTGCAAAACTCCACTGCTATTAAAAAAAAACAAAAAAGAAAACCCAAGATCCACATCTGTAGGCATGAAATACGTTTCTGCTGTGTCAACAAGTGACCAAAGCTAATAACAAAACAGGATTGTAGTACAACTGCAGGGAGTAAGACTACAGTCATGCACGGAGAAAGACGTCTAGAAGGACATAGCCCAGAATGTTAACAGCAGGCATCTCTAAAATAGGGAGTTACGAGTAGTTGTTTCTTTTGCATGCTTGTATTTTCTAGGCTGTCTACGATGAATAAGTATTTACGAGATGTAAAATAAAAGTCTTCAGAAAGAAAAAAAAATGGTAGTCATTTAAAATTGAGACAGAAAACCATCTCCTGTTAAACATTTTTGTTGACCCAAAATATTTTTGTAGCATACTGAACAATGCTACCGTGGCAGTAGTTTATTTAAAGTAGTTATTTCTTATGCAGATCGTAGTCTCTTGCCTACTAGAATTATAAATAAGGAAAAATTACCCTGTGTAATTTTTAAAGTCAGGTTTATTGAGGTATAATTTATATAGACTAAAATTCACCCTTTTAGAATGTAGTTTGATGTGTTTTGACAAATATACAGAGCTGTTCACCACCACCAGTATCAAGATTCAGGGTGTTTACATTTCAAAAAACTCTCTCATGTCCCTTTGCAGTCACTTTCCTCCTCCAGCCCCAGCCCTGGGCAGCCTCTGATCTGACTTCTGTGCCTATACTTTGGTCTTTTCTCTAGTTTGTCATGTAAATGGAATCATAGTGTCTGGCTTCATTCCCTTAGCTTAATGCTTCTGAGATTAATTTGTGCTGTCTGTGTCAGTTGTTTGTTCCTTTTTGCTGTTGATTAGTATTCCCTTCTATGGGTGAAGCACAGTGTTTTTTTCTCTCTCCATCAGTTGTTTTCATGTATCCTTAATTATTTCTAATTTTTGTCTCTTATGAGTAAAGCTGCTGTGAACGTATGTATTGAACATATTTTCATTTCTCTTGGGTAAATACCCAGGATTGAGCTTGTTGAGCACATTTGTTAACTTTATAAGAAACTGCCATACTGTTTTCCAAAGTGGCCCAAACCATTTTTCATCTCTAGTATGTGTGAGATTTCCAGCTGCTCCACATTCTCGTTAGTACTTGGTATTGTCAGTCTTTTAAATTTTACCCTTGCTTATGGCTATCTGATAGTGTCTGATTGTTGTATTAATTTGCATGTTCCTAATGACTAATGATGTTGAGTATCTTTTCATTGGGCTTATTTGCCACCTGTATATCTTTGATGAAGTGTCTATTTGTGTCTTTTGTCCACTTTTTTATTGGTTTGTCTTATGAAGTTATAAGAGTTCTTTATACATTCTGGGTACAAATCTTTAATTAGATATATGTTTTGAAAATATTTTCTCCCAGGATATGGCTTGCCTTTTGATTTTCTTAACAGTATCTTTCAAAGAATAAAAGTTTCCCTTTTTGATGCAGTCCAGTTTATCCAATTTTTTCTTCTTTGGGTCATGTTTTTGGTGTTACGTCAAATTTTTTTTGCCTAATCCAAGATCACAAAGATCTTCCGTGTTTTTTGCTAGACGTTTCATAGTTTTAGCTCTTATATTAGGTCTCCTTTGAGTTAATTTTTATATGTGGTGTGAGGTAAGAATTGAAGGGTTTTTTTGTTCTCATTTTGTTTTGTTTTCGTATATATGTATGCTCAGTTGTTCTAACACCGTTTGTTGAAAATACTCTCCTTCCTCCATTAAGATGACTTGGTGCCTTTGTTGAAAATCAGTTTACTGCCTATGTGAAGTCTCTGTCGTCTTCAGTTGATGCATATGTTTGTTCATGCCAAATATACTGTCTTGATTACTGTAGCTTCATAAAAGTCTTCAAATCAGGTAGTATGAGTCCTCCAACTTTGTTCTTCTTTTTCAAAATTGTGTATTCCACGTCCTTTGCATTTCCACATACATTTTAGAATCAGCTTGTGAGTTTCTACAAAAAAAAGCCTGCTGGCATTTTGATTGGGATTGTGTGGAATCTGTAGGTCAATTTGGGGGAGAGCTGACATCTTAATATTTAGTCTTCTGTTATATGAACGTGGTGTCTCTCCCTTCTTTAAGGTCTTTACTTTCAGCCTTTAAAAAAAACCAAGTTTTCAGAATACAACTCTTGGACTTATTTTGTTAAGGCGAAAGCTTAGATTTAATAGAGGTGTCTTAGTGTTAGAATTTTCCTCCTCAGTCGTGCATCCCACAAAATTCCAGTGTTCTATTTTTATTTCCTTCAGTTCAGTACACTTCCTAGTTTCTCTTAAAATTAGATCCATGGATTATTTAGAAAGGTGAGTTTGGGTGAGTTATTGGGGATTTTCTAAGAATTTTTCTGTTAACTGATTCCTAGTTTTAATTCCGTTGTGGTAAGGGAACATATTTTGCATGACTTGACTCCTTTTGAATTTATTGAGATTTGTTTTATGGCTCACGATACGGTCTATCTTTATAAATGTTCCATGTACATTTGAGAAGAACGGAGTGCTCTAGTGCTATAGGTCAAGTTGGTTGATAGGATTGTTCAAGTCTACTTTATCTTTGCTTATTATTTTCTGTCTACATTGAAAAAAAAAGAATATTGAGAGAGGAATATTGAATTCTCCAAATATAATTGGTATTTATCTAGTTTTCCTTTAAGTTTTAAAATTTAATTAATTTATTTTTTATACAGAAGGTTCTTATTAGTCATCAGTTTTATACACATCAGTGTATACATGTCAATCCCAATCGCCCAATTCATCATACCACCATCCCCCACCGCCACTTTCCCCCCTTGGTGTCCATACGTTTGTTCTCTACATCTGTGTCCCTATTTCTGCCCTGCAAACCGGTTCATCTGTACCATTTTTCTAGGTTCCACATGTATGCGTTGATAAACGATATTTGTTTTTCTCTTTCTGACTTATTTCACTCTTTATGACAGTCTCTAGATCCATCCACGTCGCTACCAATGACCCAATTTCATTCCTTTTTATGGCTGAGTAATATTCCATTGCATACATGTACTACCATCTTCTTCATCCATTCATCTGTCGATGGGCGTTTAGGTTGCTTCCATGACCTGGCTATTGTTCAGAGTGCTGCAGTGAACATTGGGGTGCATGTGTCTTTTTGAATTATGGTTTTCTCTGGGTATATGCCAGTAGTGGGGTTGCTGGGTCATATGGTAATTCTATTTTTAGTTTTTTAAGGAACCTTCCTACTGTTCTCCATAGTGGCTGTATCAATTTGCATTCCCACTAACAGTGCAAGAGGGTCCCTTTTCTCCACACCCTCTCCAGCATTTGTGGTTTGTAGATTTTCTGATGAGGCCCATTCTAACCAGTGTGAGGTGATACCTCATTGTAGTTTTGATTTGCATTTCTCTAATAGTGATGTTGAGCAGCTTTTCATGTGCTTCTTGGCCATCTGTGTGTCTTCTTTGGAGAAATGTCTATTTAGGTCTTCTGCCCATTTTTGGATTGGGTTGTTTTTTTAATATTGAGCTGCATGAGCAGTTT